>NC_077230.1:225189227-225329227 GCF_027887165.1 Monodelphis domestica
GGTCATCACCTTTTCTGAAATTTCTAGACTTAGAGAGTACTCAGAGGACTTTGAAATAGAGTAAAACAAAATCCCTGATCAATTAATAAAGGCAGTAATCAATACTAGCTTTCTGAAGTGCACTACTTCACTTGAGAGGTTAAATGATTTGCTCCAGGTCCCACAGCCAACATGCATAAGAGATGAGAATTAAGCCAAAGTCTTCTAAGCTGCTGAGTTCAACTCTCTACCCAATATGCTATACTACCTCCCAAGTAAAGAGAAGAGGAAGAAAATGAGTTCTATAGTAGATAATGAGACATCTAAGAGGTGTCCACTGGCCAGTTGGTAACGTGAGACTAGAGTGCAATAAATTAGAATCAGTCAATAATCATAATAAAATCAGTGATTAAAATCTCCAAACTGATAAAAAGGAGTGGTGGGTTCTCAGAGAGTGAACAAATTTTTCTCCCCTAGATCTACCTTTAGACATGCAATCTCATTGGCTTAGATTGTAGTTATTTTGGATTTATCCAATCTGAATTAGTTCATTTCCATCGCCTCCAAACTCTGCCACTTCCCCAGACTGTTTAGGTTTTGCAGATCCCTAGATAGTACCTTACATAATGGAGTTGATTCCCCACAGGAGTTGACAGGCATGCTTGAATATTGCAAATCATGTTTCTCTCTTTACAGGGAATCAATAAAAGGAATAAACAATACATAATTAAATATCTACCATGTGGCCATGGTGTCCACAGCTTTTCCTTTTCCCAGGTTATGTGCAAATAAAACATGGGTCATGCTAATCCCAAGAGGTCTAGAAAGGGGCAGAGTTCAATTTGTTTAATACCCCCATTACGGTTTGGCTCCTGCATCCAAAAGAGCCAATCATTATATGAAGAATTCGGGAACTCTTTATTTTTTTACCTTTACCTCCTGCCTTAGAATCAATATTAGGTATCAGTTCCAAGGCAGAAGAGTGGTAAGGAGTAGACAATTGGGGTTAAGTGACCTGCCCAAGATCACACAACTGAGAGGTATCTGGGATGAGATTTGAATCCAGGATTTCCCATCTCCAAGGCCTGGTGTTCTTTCCACTGAGTCACCTAGCTGCCCCCAACTCAGGAACGCTTTTTTTTTTTTAATTTTTTTCCTCAATTACATGAAAAAAATTTCTAAACCATAGTTTTTTCTTAAGTTTGAGCTAAATTCTCCCCATCCCACCCCCAGCCCTTGAGATGGCAAGCAATCCAATATAGATTTTACAGTATCCAGACCTTGGCTACTCCTCCTAGCGAGGAGCATGGATTCAAGGGGAAAACAAAAAAAAACAAGTTTCCTGCCTGAATTTTTTTTCCTTTTGGTGTTCTGACACTAAAAGGGTCCACCATCCCCTTCTTTCTACCAATGAGAAAGAAACTCTCTCCTCCATAAAAGTCATCCTACATCTCTTTCCCTCTTCTCTCTAATCTCTAGCACTTCAAGTTGCAATAACATAGATATAGACCTCATCCATCTCTGTCCCCCTTGGCCCTTCTCAATTTTGGAGTTTTAGGGGGCAGAATAGAAAATTGAGACACAGTTATGAGGCATATATACATATTTACACTCTCAGTGTGTCAATAATTTAGGCACAAGAAGTGGCATGAAGATATCATCAAAGGGGCAGCTAGGTAGTTCAGTGGGTAAAGTAGGTATATGGGGTTAGTATTTCACCTCAGGCATTTCCTAGCTCTGTGACCCTGGGCAATTATTAATTATTATATTGTATAATTATTTTTATATCTTTACATTTACTTTAATTTATTTGATATATTTAATTAAAATACTTTAATAATATCTTTAATATTTACTTAACATTAATTATATTAATTATAATTATATAATTAAATATAATCTCTTAACCCCCAATTGCCTAGCCCTTAAAGCTCTGCTCCCTTAGAACCCATACTCAGAATCTATTCTAAGATAGAAGGTAAAGAAAATACATACTCAAAGAAAGATACGATTGGAAAAGGAGGTGGACTGGACATGTGAGGAATTGTTTGCCTTGGCCCCTAAGATCCCAATATGCCCCAGATGCCACACTGAGGCCATGAAATGCAAAGGCAGCTACGTGGTGCTGTGAATAGGGAGCTGGGTCTGGAGTTGTCAGGTTATATTGTGGTTAGATAGATTAGTTACTCTGGGATTTATCTTTCTGAGTTTAAATATGGCTTTAGACCCTTACTAGCTGTGTGACCTTAGGCAAGTCACTTAACCCTGTGTGCCTCAATTCCTCATTTATAAAATGGCCTAGAGAAGGAAATGACAAACTACTTTAGTATCTTTACCAAGAAAACACCAAATGGAATCAAAAAGAATTGGATAACTGAAAAATGACTAGAGCAGAGAGTCTTCACCTTAGGACTATACACATGAGGTTTTTTTAAAAAAATCTTTTGATAACTGTACTTCAGTCAATCAGTCAATAAACATTTATTAAGTGCCAACTACATGCCAGGCACCATGCCAAGCACCAGGAAATAAAAGAAAGGCAAAAGACAACCTCTGCTCTTAAAGAGCTCACAATTTAATGGAGGAGACAAGAAGCAAATAAATATGTAGAACAAGTTCTATACAGAATAAATAGGAAATAGTTAAGAGAGGAAAGGTTCTGGAATGAACAAGGATGAGGAAAGGCTTCCTAGAGAAAGAGGGATTTTAGATGGGGCTTGAAGGAAGCCATGAGATATAGTAAGCTTTTTTTGAATTCTTGTGTTTTCTTTTTTGCATTTAAAGACAGGATTCTGAGAAGGGTTCATAGTCTTCACCAGGAAGCCTAAATAATCTATGAACACAAAAGGGTGAAATATCCCTGTCCTAGAAGCAGGTCTTTAGTGTGTTAGAGAGATCCTTTGTGGAAGATTTATGGCAGGACATAGGCATGAATCCCACAGGATGACGAGGGCAACTAAGTGACTGAATGGATGGGGACAGGACTGGAGACACGAGGTCCTGGGTTCAAATTTGACCTCAGGCACTGCCTAGTTGTATGACTCTGGGCAAGATCACTGAACTCCAATTGCCTAGCTCTTGTTGTTCTGCCTTGGAACCAATAATTAGTATAAATTGTAAAACAGAAAATAGGGGTTTAATTAAAAAAAAACACCCCCTGGATGAGAAGCTATATGCATTAGTGGAAAGAATAGACGAGATTATAGAATCACTGAAATATCCAAAACAAGAACTTGGAACTGAGATTTCAAGGGTAGTCTCCTATTCCTGATATTTCTTCTGACATGCTTTTTTCTCCTTACAGCATCATAGGATAAAGGCTTCAGAGCACATAAAATAGTCCAACTTTCTTATTTTACAGTAAAGAGAAACTGAGGACCAGTGAGGCTAAATGATTTAACCCTTCTTGTTGATTTAGTTAATCCATGGTCACAAACCCGAACTATAACTGTCAGAACCCATATCTTTTGATTCTTGTTCATTGGACCACAGCATTCAACCTCTCCCCCTGTCATCTTTTCTGTTATTGTCGCATTTGGGGTCTTTTTTTCCTTTTCTTTTCTTTTTTTGGTCGTTATCCCTTCCTGAGTATGCTGTCAACATTTCAGTTTGGAGCTTTTCCAGGTTGGAGCCTTCAAGTCCCCCATCAGCAGAAGCCTGTGAGTTACAGTGAGAAATTTGCAAATCTGACACCTGCCACTTCCCATTGAGCTTTGGGTGGGAAATATCCCCGGCCTCATCCATTTTTAATGTCAAAGTCAGCCTGGCGGAAGAGATCACCTCCAGGTAAAGTCATTCGGAACAAGAGCTGTGTCTCCTCAGCCCCATGTGTCTGAAGCCCCTGTGCCAGGGCACTATGTCGTGCGAGCACTGAAATTTCCAGTGCTGATGGCGTTGGCTCCTGGGGACCAAGGTCAGACCGCTTCCACCTGGCGAGCCCGGCACGGCCCCACGGCGCACTGAGGAGGGAGCCCTCCACGCAGGGCAGCAGAACGGCAATGAAGGCAGGCGTGATTTCTAGGGTCTCGAGCCCCTACCTCTCCTTCGCCTCGCCCCCCTCCACACGGGCTGCCCTTCAAACCTAGCAGCCAAATGCCTGGTACCCCGCTGGGGTGAAATCCCACAGGAGATTTTAGAGACAGAGAAAATCTTATTCTTTACAGAGTTCAATTTAGCCCAGCTTCATTGCATCCGAGAACCTCCAACATTCTGCCGGTGACCTGTTTTTCTTCATTTCTGCAAAGAACCGAATGAGAGGAAATGGAAGCCATTGGGACCAAAACACTGAGTCCTCAGTGTGTGAAGCTCCCATTGGGGACTGTGGGAACTTAAGACGGAAAAGAGGATCATTTCATGAAGTTTTTGTTGTTGTTTTGGGGGTTTTGTTTGGTTGGTTAGTTTTTTGATTAGATAGTTTAATAGAGGCAGGTGTGGGCTGGCAAATATTTGACGGACTAAGGATAGGGAGGCAACACCGACACATTTTAAATTTAATTTACATAATTCTCGTCTTCTCAATTGCTTTTCTTAAGCCTAGACAATCAACAAAACGATCCATCAGGCTCTGATTTGTAACGTTTGTGGCTTCCTAAGTATAAATACTCACACTGAAAATTTTACAATTATCCAGCTGTCCTGCCTCCCGGACAGCCCTGAATAGAAAAGACGAAACAGAAAGAGAGGACCAGGCCCCAAGGCGGCAGAAGGTTGTGGGGGGAGGATTTAGAGATCAAGCCTCTGGGTCCACATCAGGAGTTCCAAGTTCTCTTGTCCCTGTGACATTAGGCAAGTCCACCTCCAGAATGAAATGAGGAGATTGTGTTGGCTCCTGGACTGGGAGAGGGAAAAGAGGAGGGAAAGAACTTGAATCATGTAACCACGGAAAAATACTTCAAAACAAACAAACAAACAAAAAAAATAAATGAATGAATGGATAGATAAATAGATAAATGAATGAATATAAATGACTGAATGAATGAACAAATAAATAAATAAGTCAATGAATGAACAAATAAATAATTAAATAAATGGATGGGTAAATAAATAAATGATTGAATGGATAAATAAATAAATGAATGAATAAGAAAAATGAGGAGGTTTTAGGACCATGAAGCTTTCTTCCAGTTCTTCCAATGGATGAATGCCCAATGAAGAACTCAGGATGTCAATACCTTCTCAAACTAATTCTGGCACATGGAACTATAGATGTAAGTGTGAAGAGTTTACTGGAATTAAAAGAATGTATAGGGGTAGGTCTGCAAAGGTTTTCTGAGGAAGTATAACTTTGAATTGCTGAATCTTTGTCCATACTTTCTGAGGAATTGTGGAGGAGAAACAGTTGGGTGGCTCAATGGCTAGAGAATCAGGAGGATGTGGGTTCAAGTCCAGCCTCAGACATTTTCTAGTTGTGTGACCCTGAGCAATTCACTTAACCCCTTTGGCTAGCCCTTGCCATTAAGTCTTAGAGTTGCTGCTAAGAGAGACAATAAGGGTTAAAAAAGAATTATGGAGGAAGGAAGGAAACAAACATTTATTAAGCTTTTACTATGGGCCAGGCACTGTGCTAATTATTATTTCATTTGATCTGCACAACAACTCTGGGAGGGAAGTACTATAATTACACTTATCTTATAGTTGAGGAAACTGAGGGAGTCAGAAGTTAGGTGACTTGCCCAAGGTCACACTAGTGACAGCTGGATTTGACTCCTGGTTTTATTGACTTCAGCCCCAGCACTATACTAGCCATCTTAATAAAGTTGGAATGGTTCCATAGGACCAGAAAAGATTTTATCTGTAAAGTGAAGGCATTGGACTGAATTATTTCTATTTCTAACTCTAAATCTATGAATATAAGGGCAAACATAGTCTCTATTTTTTTTTCAAAGGGAAGCTGTCAGGGTTTTCATAAATCAGGGCATTTAACTTTCATTTCTTACAAAACCAAAATTCCAACAGGTTGGTTGTAAAGATTTAGAGAAGGAACAGTCATCACTAAAAATGAACGTGGCTTGCTTACTCTGTAGCTTCACTATTTTGTGGTTCAGTTGTGTCTGACTCTTTGTGGCCCCATATAGGATTTTCATGGCAGAGACCTTGAAATGCTTTGCCATTTTCTTCTCCAGCCCATTTTACAGATGAGAAAACTGAGGCAAATAGGGTTAAGTGACTTATCCAAGGTCACCCAGCTAGTAAATGTCTGAGGTCACATTTGAACTCATGAAGATGAGTTTTCCTGACTCCCGGCCTGGTACTCCATCTACTGTGCCACCTAACCATCATGATCTTGTTGGTCACGTTAATTAAGCACTCAGTCAGCAAGCATTTATTTCGTGCCTATCTTATGCCAAACACTTTTCTAGGTGCTAGAAATATTAAGCAAAAAACTAAGCAGTCCTCATCCTCAAGGATCTTACATTCTTTCAGGGAAACGACATGTGCCTATGAAAGTATAGGGATAAGGACTGGCCCTGTGGCTCCACTGATATAAGGAATCCCAAGCCTAGGAAACTCCCTTTACCAAGGCAAGTTGTCACCTTCTCTGCAAAGTTACCTAAAGTACTGAGAAGCTGTCACTGACCTGGGATCATATAACCAGTTTATGTCTGAAGTAGCATTTGAATTTTGGCCTTTGTGGCTCTGAGACCAGTTCCCTATTTATTATGTCATGCTACTTCTTATGGATGAGTTGCATGAAAAAAAATAAAAAAGGCTAATAGTGAGGGTATATGTATAGCCCCAGATTGCCATCTCTGGGAGAGGGGAGGGAAGACAATTTGGACCATATAACTTGAGAAAACTTATGTGGAAAATTGTTATTACATGTAATTAGCAAAATAAAACATCTATATTCAACTTTTAAAAAAGACTAGAAGTTATCTTGCTTGCTTATATTTGTATGTCCAGTGCTTACTCAGGACAATGTCTGGCATATGGTAACTGTTTAAAAAATGTGTTACTTTTTTTTTTATTCCTTTACTTAAGTAGTGAGGGGATGGATAGTAAGGATACTAGAGAGTGGTTCTCTGGACCAGTGGTCTAGAGATGGAGTGGCATGCCCTGTTCCCCTACCTCCCCCTACCCAAGCACCTTACTCCAAACAGGGAAGGGAGGAAGTGCTCCCACTTGGCTGCTGGGCAGAGGGGCAAAGGAAGCAAAAAACGTCCTCAGACTCATGGAGAGGAGGAGGGTAACAGCTCCATCCCAAGTTCCTCTGGCTTTCTAGTAACAAACTGGCAGGCAACTGACATGAGTGCCTACAGAGAGTTCTCTGTGTGCTCTTTTTGGCACCTGTGCCACACGTTCGCCATCATGGCTCTAGTGTCTTTTGGCATTCTGATAAAACCTACAGATTTTTATTCACATTAACATTTTTAATGCATGAAATAAAATGTGTGGAATTACAAAGGGAAAAAAGGCACCAACAGTTGGAAGTCCCAAGAAAGATCCCTCATAGAACATAACACTTGAACTGCTCTTTGAAAGAAATTAAGTCTATATCCCAAAGAGATCAAAGATGGGGGAAAGGACCCACTTGTACAAAGATCTTTCTGGCAGCCCTTTTGTGATGCCAACGTACTGGAAACTGAAGGGACATCTGTCAACTGGGGAATGACTGAACAAATTGCGTATATAATTGTAATGGAATACTATTGCTCCATAAGAAATGATAAACAGGATGATCACACACATACCAAAAAAAAAAAAACTTGGAAAGACACATCAAGTAAGGCAAAGTACAATGAGCAGAACCAAGAGAATGTTATATGTGGTACACATGTACAAGCAATGATTTATAATAATCCCTTGGAAATGGCTTACCTATTAGTAGCAATTCAAAGATCCAGGATCTGAATGAAAAAGGCTCTCCTTCACCATAGGAGGAACTTATGAAGTCTGAATGCAGATTAAAGCATGTCATTCTTCACTTTATTTCCTCCATGGATTGTTCTCTAGTATAAGCAATATATGTCTTGTTTCACAATATGACAATCATGGAAATATGTATTGTATAAAAGTATATGTATAACCTATATAATATTACCTGCCATGTTGAGGAGGAAGGAAGAGTGGAATGGAGAAAGAAAACATGGATCATGAAATGTCAGAAAAAAATATTTAAAATTGTATTGACATGTAAGGAGGATAAAATTTTAAATTCAAAAAGAAAAAAGAAAAAAATTAGGATTCCTCATAGTTCAAAGTTATAGGAAAGTTTTTCAGTCGTGGAATGAAATCCTGTGCTAAAGTAAAGGAAGAAGAGATGTAGTGACTTATTTGTGAACAACAGAAAAAAGGCTAGTTTGACTGTATCAGAGATTGTGTGAATAGGAGTGGTACCTAATAATACTAGAAAGTTAGTTTAGGGGAGAGGGATGGAGTCTAGATGGTAGAGAAAGAAGCAGCATTTTTGCATACCTCTCTCAACTTATCTCTGCCACAACAATCTAGAAAATGTACCAAAGGAAGGGAGGGAATTTGGATCTCAAATTTTTGAAAAACTATATGTTAAAAATTGCTATTGGGGGCAGCTAGGTAACTCAGTGGATTGAGAGCCAGGCCTAGGGATGGGAGGTCCTAGGTTCAAATCTGGACTCAGACACTTCCCAGCAGTGTGACCCTGGGCAAGTCATTTAACCCCCATTGTCTAGCCCTTCTTTACCACTCTTCTGCCTTGGAACCAATACACAGTATTGAATCTAATACGAAAGGTAAGGGTTTTTTTTAATTGCTATTATAAGTAATTGGGGGGAAATTAAATATTAAAATAAAAAAGAAAGAAATGTGCTAGACCAGATTCTGATTGGGAAAAGCCAAGCAAAAATTCACAAGTCATTTTTCCAGCTCAGGGAAGGTAAGAGAGGTCTGGCCTGGAGCACAATGCAGCGGCAGTTGATGGTGGCAGCATTGGCAGGGTTTCAGAGTGTTCTGGAGCCCAGGAAGTAAAGGAGAACCAAGAAAGAGCAAGAAGCACTAGGACAGAAAAAGATCACAGGGGACTCCAGAACTAGCTCTGGAAGCAGGAAATTGGTGCCAAGTGGCAGTTCTATCACCTGTTACCTAGTTCTGGGTTACAGATCCAGGACAGAGTGGTGACTCAGTTCTAACTTTTAGCCTAGTACATAAGCCTGCAGTGGAAAAACCAGAGTAGGAGACTAAGACTAAAAGGAGTCAGCAGTTCATTTGCTCTGCAGTAGACTGATAATGGCTGGGTCCAGCAACCATTTACTGGACTTCAACCATAATCAAGCCAATAGGCCTACCCCCCCCCCCCCCCCCCCCCCCCCCCTCCCCCCCCCCCCCCCCCCCCCCCCCCCTGAGTCAGAAACTTGCAGGGCTCAGACCAGGAAGGCAGTGAACAGATGACTCCTTGGATGATACCACTTAGGAAACACGAAAAATATGCAGGTGCTCCCTGAATTGTGAAAGCAGCAGAAAACCATTTATACCCTGGAAGTCAGCAAATGCTACGAATCAGGGGTTAATTTCTTGTTTTGTTGACTGTCTAGCCAAAGAAAGTGATGAACAAATTGTTAATAATGCAAAAGAGCAGGAACTCCTTCCACATCATGGGTATTAGAGACATGGAACACCCACAATCTAAATAATCTGTGTAAAAATTTTTGGCCCTCTCTTTATACCAAAGAAGAAGTCTGAATTTTTCCCTTTTATTTTACAGGATGTTTGCAAGTAAAATTTGGATTAAGCATTTAGTCATAGGACATGTAAGTCAATGTTAAGTAAAAATGAGTTTCTAAACTTTTTTGTGTCATCTGCTAGCCATCAAATATTGTCCACAGCTTCCACAAAACTCGCCCCAAAATTTCCATCTAATTTCTTATGCCAACCCACAATAGATAGAAACCACGATGAGCAGAGTTGCTATTTGGAAAGGATACATACACTATGTACCATTTTTCCCCCCTGGCAAGCTGGTTGTTAAACATTTACCAGACAACCCTGGTTTAGATCATAGCATTTAGGTGACTTTGAGATTGGTTGAATTGTCTGGATCATAAAAGTCATCTTTTACAGTTCTGCATGAACTTGGCAAAGGGGCCCCAGGTTTTTGACCCTGATCTTATTCTGTTCAACATCCTCCTCTTTTTGATGTAGAGGAAGATGTAGAGGGGGCATACTTGTTAAATGATATGGAGCTGAGGACAGATGTCTTTGGATGACAGATTCTGGATGCAAAAAAAAATCTTAACAGGCTAAAACAATGGGCCAATCTAATAAGATAAAATTTAATAGGGGCTAATGTAAAATTCTACACTTGTTTGTTTTTTCTTTAAATCAACTTGTTGGAGCAGCTGAGTGGCTCAATGGATGGAAAGCCAGGTCAAGAGATGGAAAGTCCTGAGTTTAAATCTGGCCTCAGACACTTCCTAGCTGTGTGACCCTGGGCAAGTCACTTAACTCCCATTGCCTAGCCCTTAACTCTGCCATAGAATCTGTTATCTACAACTTGTGTGTCTTAGCCAAGACACTTGATGTCTCTGGGCCTCAGTTTATTTGAAAAATGAGAAGAATGGACTAGATGATTTTCCAAAGGCCCTTCAGGCTCTAAATCCTATGATCTTTTGAGTCTTTGCAATATAAAATCTCATTCCAGCCCTTGCGGACCTTTACAACCTATCTGAGATAGACAGGTTGTCTAACTGAAGCAATTAAAAGAGAGTAAGTTCTGCGGTAAAAATGGAAGTGATATGGGCCGGAGGTGGGTCCACACTGACATGTCTCCAGAAAGTTGTTCAGCTGATTTCCCACTCACCTCCAGGTTGGACTAGATGGCCTCTGTGGTCCCTTGTCAGCTCTGAGCTTCTGAATCTATGATGACAAAAAGACTGGAATGGGTTTCAAGGGGGAGCTGGGGAAATCTGAGATAGATTTTTTCTCTTTCCTCCCACTTCCCCAGGAATTAGGATAAACCCTGAGGCACAACTATCTTCTTGTGCCAAACCACTTTCTCTTAAGGAATGGCTCATTGGAGGGAAGCAAAAAGAGTAGGATCTCCCTGTTCCCGCTGTTCTTAATGGACTCACTTCACAGACCTGCTGGGTTTTTTTTAATAAACTGTCAGGAACTTTACAGTGAAATAATATTCCAGGGAGTTCTGAAATAGATGGAAATAAAAGCAAAAAGATGTTATTCTCTTCTAACTTGTGCTGCCCATAAGGACTTCTCCTTATTTATTGATGGTTGCTTGGAGGCCAATAGCTGGGTCCAAGTGCTAGTTTCATGAATATTTCTCTGGGCTGGATAAAGATGCTCTCTGCCCACTTCCCCATCACCAACAAGACACTAGAACTTCCAGAAAACATCCTCATTTCAAAGGTTCAGATGTCTTAAAAGATTTGTGAACTGATATTTTATTTAAGTAGAACTCTGGGATTCTGTCACCAGTCACTTAGCTTGGCTCTGATACTCTTTGGAGCAAAGTTGCCAGGGTTAACAATGGAGGAACTTCTAGGGGGTGAGGGTTGGCACCCCCCGGACTGTGTCCATTGCTCTCCGAGCTCCTCAGAACATTAATTGTGACCATAACAACACAAAAATTTGAATTTCTCCTAATTCGGGGATCAGCGGAGGTATCTGACCCCTGTATTGCAGGACAGGATATCTCCTTGAGTTGGTTAGCAGCCATCTATCTGGCACAACTGATAACTGAGGAAGAATCTCTTCTACAATATCCCCCAGAAATGAATAACTAGACTCTGCTTGGAAATGTCCATAAGGACGGGAAACTTCCTAGGGTGTTAGATTAGACGCTTCTGAGATCTCTTCTAGCTCTAAATCTATGATCTTATGATCTCCCTCGACAGCCCAGGTCACTTTTTGATAGCTCCAATTGTTAGGAAGTTTGTTTATTTTTCATATCCTGACAAAATCTGCCTTTTGGCAACTTCCACTCATTGCATCTACTTCTTCCCTCTGGGGCTGAGAAGAACAAGTTGATTACCACTTCACAAGATGATTTCAAATACTTGAAGACAGCTATCATGTTCTCTCTAAGTCTTCTCTTGTCCAGCCTAAACATCCCTAGTTCCTCCAATGATACTCACAGGACCCAGCAGTGAGGCCCTTCACTATCTTGGTCACTCTCTTTTGGACATGCTCTATCTTGTCAATGTCCTTAAAATATGGCATGAAAGAACAGAAGATGATCCTCCAGATGGAGCCTAGCTAGGACTGAGTACCAGTGGAATTATTATCATATTATTTAGGATATTGTGCCTCTCCTAATTCAGTATAAGATCATATTAGCTTTGGAAAAAAACATTTGTCACACTGTTTAGTCATTTTGCATTTGTAGCCCACTAAAACCTCCTGGCTGTTCACCTCTGACCTGATATATAGCCATGCAGGTAGGTGACACTAGTAGGAGCTAGAAGCTCCAGGCTAGGAAATAGAAAGATCTAAATTTAAATCTGGTCTCAGACACTTCCTAGTTGTCTGATCTTGAGCAACTCATTTAACCTCAGTTTCCTCATCTAAAAAATGGGGTTAATAGTAGTATCTGCCTTCCAGAGTTATTATGAGTATCCGATAAGGTAATACTTTATAGTTCTTAGTGCTTAGCCTGGGACATTAATAAATACTTGATTTTTTCTTTTCTTCTTTTCTTCTTTCTTTCCTAATTTCCAACCTTCCTTTCCTAATTCTTTGCTTCCTTCCTTTCTTCCTTTATTTTTCTCTTTTCTTTCTTCTTTCTTTCCTTCCTCCCTTTTTTCCTTTTTGTCTCTCCTTCCTTTTTTCCCTCCCATGCCTCATCCTTTTGTTTACTTGTAAAGTTTATACTTTTTCTTTTTCTCTTTAGTAATAGAACTTATTTCCATGTATCTCTGCCCTTCTCTCTCCTCTCCCTACAATGGAAGGAATCATCTGACAAATAGATATGTATATATGCATTATGTCTTTCCCATTCTTTCCATTTTTCAGTTCACTCTCTGGAGGTAAACAGAAGTTACTCAACTAAATCTGTAGCTGTATATAATGTTCTCTTGACTCTACTCATTTCATTCTTTATTATCTCATTATTATTCTTTCCAAGTTTTAAAATTTTTAATCCATTCAGGAACAGCTAAGTGGATTGAAAGCCAGACCTAGAGATGTCAGGTCCTGGGTTCAAGTCCAACCTCAGATACTTCCTATCTGTGTGACTCTGAGCAAGTCACTTAACCCCCATTGCTCAGCCTTTACTGCTCTTCTGTCTCAGAATTGTTGATTTTGAGACAGAAGATAAGGGTTTTTAAAAATTAATCTGATCATCATTTCTTAAGGCACAGTAGTATTGATTTTTTGCAATGCATATTTAAGACTACATTTATCGTTATTAAATGCTATTTTATTATATTAAATTCATTATTCTTACTTTGGAAGATTTATTGAATCCTGGGTCTATTGCCCAATAGGATCAGCCTATCTCCCCTAGCTTTGTGTCACTTGAAATCATGATAAATATGTCATCTCTGCCTTTATCCGAGCCAATCGCTGTACAGTTGAGCAGTATAATGAACCAACTAATAAGAAAAAAAGAACAGACAGCTCACCATGGTAATTCGATATGAGTTCCTCACAAGAGCAATTGACAATAAAGAGAAAGGATTGAGTTGTTTCTAGAAAGAATGGAGGACAAGGTAAGCTGTTTAGTATAGTGGAGGGAGATCTGAATTCAAATTCTGGCTCTGCAATGACTTGCCTGTGTACCCTGGAATGGGTCACTCATTTCTCTGCCCCTCGAGTTTCTTACTCTATAAAATGGAGGGATGGAACTAGACCACCTCTTGGGCCCCTTCCATCTTTAAATACTATGAAACTCTATGAGAAATTTCTCACAAAGTATGCTTTGAGATTCTCCTGGCAACTAGTAACAACTATGTGTCTGCAAAAATGTGGGTTGATGTCCCCCTTGAAGGAGAGGATGAAAGGGCTGTGGGAAAGCTGATGTACTTTCCAGGTTACCAGAGGGAATAAAGTGTTCCTTGAAGGAATGGAAGACATGCTTCATAGTAGGGACAAAAAGAAAACAAATAAGAGGCAGAAGGGAATTCCAACTCATGTTGGGAGGTTGGAAGGAAAAAGAATGTGACATAGAGAAAGAAAAGAAACAATGGAAACCGCAAGTTGAGTAATAAGCTTCTTCCTTAGAGCCTCTGAAAAGGAAATAACTTCTTCTGCTCCCAAGATAATAGGTTTATAGACTTGGAGCTAGCTAGAACCTTGGAGATCATTAAATTCAACCTTCTTATTTTACAAATGAAGAAACTAAGAAAACAGGCTAAGTGACTTGCCTAAGGCCACACAGAAAAGCGACTGATCCAGGATTTGAATTTGGGTTATCTGAATTATGGTGTGTCCCCATAGGTACCATTAGGAGAGAGGTCATACAAAGGAAGATAGTGGTTGGTGATTCCCTCTTGAAGGGGGCAATTCATTGATCTGTCATAAATAATAAAGACATCCCAGGATATAAATATAGGACAAGGTAGGTAAAATTCAGAGGAAGATGATTAGAATGAGTATGTATCTTGAGATCAGGCCATAAACAAAACAGGTAAAAAAAGGATTGTGAACCTAGAGAAGACTTAGAGAAAACATAATGGAAGCTTCCAAGTGTTTAAAAGAAGAAGATGAAATAGTCTTATTCTACTTGACTCTCATGGCAGAACTAGGACTCTAATAATTAGAACTATCTGAGATGGAATTAACCACTCCAAGAGTCCTCTACTAGGCAGACACTTTCAAGCAAAAAGAATGGATGGCCATCTGTCAGGATTCATCGCAAGGTATGGTTTGGCTTGGATATCTCTGTGATCTCTTCCTTCTTTAAGATCATATGATTCTATGAACTCACTTTTGATAAAATTTCAGAATAACAAAAGTGAAATCAAGAAGTAGCTATTATTTGGTTGTTTCAGTCATGACTGGCTCTCCATGACCCCATTTGGGGTTTTCTTGGCAAAAAATACTTGAGTGGTTTGTTCTTTTCTTCTCCAGATCATTTTATAGATGAGAAACAATATAGTTGAGGTCAACAATGTTAAATGATTTGCCCAGGGTCACACAGCTGCTAATTTTCTGAGCCTGGATTTGAACTCAGGAAGATGAGTCTTCCTGACTCCAGCCCCAGGTGCTCTATGTGCTATGCCACCTAGCTGCCTAATTATGAAGAATTCCCTCTAAAATGAATACTGAAAGTGATACAACTGTCTTTGTGCATTAATATCAGTGTCTTGATGGGTACATAGCTATTTTAGGGAAGAGGCCAAGGGGGAGGAGGTGTGGACCTGTAATTTCACTAATGTAGGGAATTCTTAGGTGAGGAAACTTCTTTAAGCAATGCAGATAGGCAACTGCTTTACAGCTTATTGACTTATTGTCAATTGACAATTGACTTATTGTCTTATTGACTTAGTGACTTCCAGAGTGACTGAAAAATTAAATGACTTGTTCAGGACCACAAAGACAATGTGTGTCAGAAATGGCTCTTGAACCCAAGTCATCCTGATACTCAGGCCAGGTGTCTCTCTACAATGCTGTGCGCTCATACACTGCCTTCTCATGGAAATTCCTGGAAGGCAAGAATTCATATATTTGGAATAGCACCTCACACATTCTAAATACTTAAACCATCATAAGGAAATATGTATAATATCCACTCCTAGGGCAAGCAGGAGGAAGACTGTAGATAGCCACCCATTTCTCTGTTCTCTTATCTCCAAGAGGAATGTTGGGCTAGAATTCTACCTATCTACCATTAGACCTGATATCACATCAGACACGTGATCTAGAGGGTGATGATGCTCTTTAGGGTTCCAGGATAAAAACCACTTCCCTTGGTCACTCTAAAAGGGAAGGTAACAGCTTACTCTTGGCCAAGAGTCTCAAGTGCTTGTTACACAAAAGACAATCACAGATAGTGAGCAAGCATATATTTATCCAAGCAAGCTGTAAAACAGAAATAAGGGAAGTTATACAGATTAGAATCAATGGGGATAATTAGGTGGCTCAGTGGAAAGAGGAAGTCCTGGGTTCAAATATGACCTCAGATACTTCCTAGCTGTGTGACCTTGAACAAGTCACCCATTGATCTTCTGTTTTGAAACCAATACATAGTATTGATTCTAATACAGAACATAATCATTTCTAAAAAATAAAAAGAATTGATGGAGGCATTTCTCCTTATGGGCTCTCCAAAGTCTTTCTCACTTGCCAAAGATATGGGACACTTCACAGCTAATCTGGACTCAGATCTCTCTGTACATATACATCATCACAGGACTGTACTTCAGCCTTGAGGTCTGTCCAGTGGTCTCTCTGAGGACCAGGGTTGCCCACCCAGGTGTGGCATCATGGTCGGATAAATGAGGTGAGATACACCATGCATTCAGCCCATGTACACAGGCCTCACACACAGTGCTCTGCCATGGTATCATGGTATGTTTATTATATAGGTTTTTGATACACACACATAATCAATTCTCTACGTATGTGACATTCTACAGTTTGATTGGATATTATCAAATCACCTAAACAACACTCTTGTGATGTTACTACAACAAAGAATTCTGTGATCATTTACTAGGTTTCTACAACACTCTGTGATAGATATGAATGTGAATAAAGCCATTTGTAGGTTAGTACCCCTAGACCTGCTGAGAGGATCATTGTGCTTTTGGTCAGCTTTCACTATCCATCATAATTGCCTGGGAGATGAACAAGAAAACATATTCCATTCTAGGTGTGAGGACTTTAGGCAGACCAATTTTGGGGTTTTCCTCAATTTACAAGTTCTGTTTTTCTTGTGTTCCTTTGAGATGCCTAGCAATGCTGTTTGGCTTCTGTTCCAACAAATTCATTAGATTGTGGTAACTATAGGACAAGATTCATTATGTTGTAGGGCATTGGAGCATATCTTGTGCTTGAGAAAGGAGGGGTCATGGGCAGTAATCTTTGGGCTTTTATTCTGTAATTGCAATCTTTTGGGGGTAATAACCTAGGGGGCTTAAAGTAGGGTATATATTTATTGATCTTATAAGTATTTACTCTCATGTTATTTCTCCTGAATTGGGGAGAGAATAATAATCATAACAAGTCCACTAGTGGGGAAAATTTGGGGAAAGAAGTCACAAAGGGGGATCAGCAGGAGACCCTCATTCTGGGATCTGCTTTGCTGACCTTCCCTCCTCCAACCGTGACCTTGTCAACGGTCGGGGTATGATGGCCTCCAGCACATCAGGAAGCTTCCAACCTGGCATGGCAGTGGTGTTACATTAAAAACATCATCAAACCTCTCCATTCTGTCCAACTATAGAATTGTCATAGCTATTCTTCCTGATTCCCATAACAGTTTAGTACTTTTCCTTTATCTCTACCCTACAAGTAGCAAAGTGGCACAATGGATAGACTACTGGGCCTGGAATCAGGAAGACCTGGGTTCAAATCCTGCTTTAGACTTTTACTAGCTATGTGATCCTGGGGATATCATTTAACTTCTGCCAGTCTCAATTACCCAAATACCCAGATGCCCACTCCTAGACAAGCACTCAATTATACAATATGGCCATTGGGTATAAGACGGACTTTATTTCATATTACACAGTAAATTCATAAAATGCAAATGATGCAGGAGAATTAGCAAATACAAAAGCAGTGAGGCAATAAAATAGCCCATCAGATTCCCTTTTAGAAAAGCAAAGACACTTTGGGGATGCTAACCAACACTCCCCAAGTGTCCTACAAATGGAGGTTTAGCAAGGTCCAGATCTCCTTCCCCTGCCCCTACATGGATTTAGTCCTTTGACTTTAGGATAGTCTCCTTTCTTCTCCACAGAGCATATTGTTGAGGAAGGTGCTGGAATGACTGAAACCTCAAACTTTCTCAGAAAGTCCATGCTCAGGAATTCCACTCTGGTTCTCAGAAAAAGAAACAGGAAGGCATAAAATGGTGGCCAGGAAGTGGGGGATCCAGGCACTTTCTCCTCCATTTCACCATATGCTTCTCTTGCAAGTTACCATTTTCTCTTGGGGGGATAAGGCAAGAAAGAAAAGAAGAAATCTCCTCCCTCCTCCTTCCTCTATCTCATCTAGCAGTCCAAGAGAAAGATAAAGGAAGAAAAAAAAACTGAGCCTATTCAAGGTTTGGTTTGGAAAGGGGGCTTCTTCAGACAAGAATCCATTTCCCCTGAATCCCAGGTACCAGGCACCTTAGACACAGTGCTAGTCAGAAGATTTTCCTGTGTCCTCCCAGCAAAGTACTAGGATATGTGTATGAAGGTGCCCATCAGATAAAAGTCAATGCCTGAAATCTCATCAAGTTGATTGAGGAACTCTTCAAACTGATGAAGGGTTTCCCTAATCACTCTCTTCCACCAATGTATTTCCATCCCCTTCCCATCCACACCCACCCACCATATCCTTCATATTAATCTACACGTGAGAACTAAGGAAACTGTTTTGTGTGTCATGCCCAGCAGCTGTCTAGAAAATCTTTTTTTTTTTTTTTGGAGCCTGGTCTTTCTGGCACCAAGCTGTCTCCACTCTAAACCCCCACCCCCTTTTCCTGGCTGCTACCCCCACCACCACTCCTGCTTTCTTTCTGTCCTAACACCCTATATTTGGAGTTTTCCTTGCTAGAAATTTCCAGCTCCCCAGCTACCTATCTGCCTGTGATAGCAGTGGTGGGAAACCAATGTGATGTTTCTACCAGAAACTCTCCCATTCCCTAGAATATGCCTGGTCCTTTTTAACATCTAGAAACTGTCCTGTCATTGGCCTATCCCTTCTAAACTGGGGAGAAGCAATGAGATCCTGGTATAGAATGGGGGGTGCCAGGTCCAAAGGATGCCTCTCGCTGGATCCATAAACCCCTTCATCTTCTCGTTGAGTCCAAAGGCCATCCCACTGGAGGTCTAGATCCAGTGCTGCCCCACCCCAGCTTCCCAGGTTATCTTTTTCTTGTCTGTAACTGTACTCTTCTCTGACTTCTCTAGTCTTTCTTCCTCTTGCCTTCGAATGTCTCCTGATAAAGCACCAGCCTTGCCATGCAAGTTAGCTTACTGCCTCATGCCAACAATCAGCAGAATTCTTCTGAATCCCCTTTAAGTCCCAGCAGTGGATTAGAACATGCCCACAGAGGGTTTATGTTGTCTCTCCCCATCCAATTGTAAGCTCCTTGAAGGCAGGAATTGTCTTTTACCTCCTTTTGTATCCTCAGAATTTAGCAAACAGTAGGTGCTTACTCAATGTTTAGTGATTTTGACAGTACCTGGCATAATAGCGCCTCACTCATTATAAAAGTGTGTTGAATCAATATCAGTATGTAGCTTTATAGATTTTAAAGCTCCTTTGTTCTGATTTATACTACAAAGCAGATGGAGCTTGTATTATTATCCTATTATTTATAGCTGAAGATATGGAGGCTCAAAAATGCTAAGTGCTTGACTTAAGACCATATGATTAGTAAGTGGCAGAAACAGGGCTTGAACTCAGGTCTTCTAATTCTGGATTTGGTGATTCGCCATGACCCACTGCCAAAACAAATAAATGAACCAAAAAGTGAGCATAAATCTCTGTGAGCAGCTTTTTGCCTAGCACCATTCCTAATTCATTCATCTAATAAGCATTTGTTAGCCACTTTCCCATGCAAAGCTCACTTATAAATCTGATTCAGGCTCAGGGTTCTATTTCACTGGGATCATCTCCCTCCACCTCCCTGCCCCCCCAAATTCTCCATGTAACCTCATTCACACTGCCTTGTCATCAGCCAATGGTGGCCTCAAGGGACCTCCTGTCCTCGTGCCATTTGCTGCCACAAATTATTTTTTTTAACACTAGTCATCTCCCAGAAAGTTTTCACTCCTGGAAAATGTCACCCACACCCTGACCCTATTTATAATGGCCCTTCACACTTACATAGCCTAGTGTTTACCAGGATCTCCATTAGTTAATTTATCAATGAAGAAATCTCACAGCATCCTCAGGAGAAGCTTGGCCACTTCTTCCAAGCAGTTAATGGAGATGTGAGGGCAAAATCAAATATAGTAGGACTCCAACATACTTGACAACGACTCAGAAAATACAATTTGTATTTTGAAATGACAAATGCATGGACTATACGTTCCTTGAAGGCAGAAACTGTCATATATTTTTATCTCTCCTCTAGTACCTAGATTTCCTTCCTTTTACAGGCTCTTCCCAACAATTATTTGAAAGTTGTGTCATTGTCTTCATTTAAACTCTTTTTTTTTAACCCTTACCTTCTGTCTTTAAATCGGTACTCTGTATTGGTTCCAAGGCAGAAGAGAAGTAAGGGCTAGGCAATGAGGACTGAGTGACTTGCCCAGGGTCACACAACTAGGAAGCATTTAAAACCAAGACCTCCTGCCTCTTGGTCTGGCACTCTATCCACTGAACCACCTAGCTGCCCCCACCCCTCATATAGATTCTAATCCTGGATGGTCCCATCCATACGTATGTCTTGGACAGACACTGTGGAGGGCCAATTAACCATACCTAGAGAATAAGAAAAGAAGACAAATGAAGCTGCCTTTTGGAAACTTCACCATGCTTTTAATGACCCCAAGTTTATCTCTGAAACAAAGCACCATCTTATTAATACATCGGTATTCTTCTGGTAGATAGCTAGAAATCAGAGAATACTTAAAGAACTAGAATTGCGAGTCACCCAAAGGTCAGCAGAGAGATGCATGGTAGGTGTCAATAGTCTGGAGCCCAATAAGGACATGCAACAAAATGTTCAAAAGACATCCTCAGATGGTTGGCATGACATCAGGAAGAGGCGGGTCAGTCATGTAAGTAGAATAAGAGAGAACAATGGGATAGATAGCCTATATGTTATTTTGGTCCCTATTTCAGTGCCCAGAAACTTTTAAGGCATGTGATCCACTCTTCCACAAAAGAATGCTTTATAAGCCCTGGTCCTCTCTTTTATAGGGAAGCATGTCCACTTTCTTATTGGCCTCAATTCATTCTTTGGATCCACCCCTGACAATTCCCATTGGTGGATATTTTCAAAGAGGAGGTAGACTTAGAGAGCTCCTCCCTAATGACTTCATCACAAGGGGAGATGGATCTGCACCTAGCTAGGAAAACTCCTGCCACCTGCCTCCTTTTCAAATGCCTTAAGGAGAATGTTCTTATTTGAGGATAAAGAAGGAGCAGGTCTCTACCCTGGCCCTAACAAAAGGCAAAAGGGTCTGGGCCAGTTAAGATGCTTTGATGCCTAGGGGTAAATTACTTTAGTTTTAGGAAATAGACTTTTTCAACCTGACCTTCAAAACATTAGAACTTTAAAAACTTAAATTTCAAAATGTTTAAGGACATGAATGATTTCACATAGAAATACTACTAATAAATAATACAATTCAACATTCATTTTCCTCACTATGCAACATGGAGAAAACTAGAGGAAACCCCCCAACATATTAGAAGCTTTGTGGAGGATTTACAGAGGGATCTGGACCATTGAGTCAAGGCACACAACAATGAGATCACAGATCCTTTGAAATATCAAAATGTGGATCTGATTTTCTGGGTTTCTATCTGATTTAGTCTCTCTTTAATACAATTACTAGAACTTAAGTTTGCAGATCTTTTATACTATACAATAGTGCCTAAGTGTATAGTAGAGGCAATAATGAAAATACTTGAATAAATTTAAACTAGCATAACCAATACATGACAAAACCTGTAATATCAAAAATATATGTATTTCCTGCAAAGGTACAACCCTTGACCATGGGGTGTATGGGGCTTTCAGGAAATACTAGCAGTTCTGGTGTAAGAGTTTGCCAAATCTTTTTCAGGGCTATTTATCTACCTCTGGTGTCCACCTCTCGCCTCTTGACTCCAAGAAGCTGTAGCATGAGCAGTGGCCATGCCCCGTGAAAACCATCTTGTTGGGTGGCCTAAATCTAGGGTGTTTAATAGACCTCATACCCATCAGTGAATTAGAAAGGTGTCTACACCAAGCATGTGAATCCTTCCCCCATACAGGATGGGCAGATGAGAACAATTTGTCCCAATGGCAAGGAAGGTGGAGGAAATAGGTACTATGGAGAACCTAGAGCTTGGTCAGACATAAAAAAATGCCAAGATCATCCACTGTATCATAGGTTGCTGCCAGTCAACCCAACTTTTGTCTTGTCCCTGGATTTCGATGACTCTGGAAGAGAAAGGAGGCTGATGACTTTGTGCTGCTCTGCCTCTCTTAAAATCCAATTCATGCTCAAGTCAAGATATCCTCCTCCTGGTGTCATTTGCCCTCTTCAAAAATGAAGGATAAATGACAACAACAGCAATAATGAACAATATATAAAATTTAATGAAGTCCTCCCTCTAAGCATAGAGGTCTTCATCTTTGTGTTAGGGACCCCTTTGGCAGTCTGGTAAAGCCTATGGAACCTTTCTCAGAATAATTCATAATTGAGGAAAATGTTATAGTTGGAAGTTAATGAAAATAAAATTTTAATTTTTTTCCCTCTTCTAGTTCACAGACTGACCATCATTGGTAATATACTATAACCTAAATGTGCCCACCATTTCTCTCTCTATTACCCTTTAGGGTAACCTACAGTTTTTATTCTTCTGACATTATGGTGCTCTATGATTCCTGGTCACATTACATTACTTGAAAATCACTTCTATTAAACATGGATTTCTCTGTGTTAGAGAGTGGCTCAGAATCTTGAAAATACTGTACAATTTCCTAAATGCAAGCCAACCCATCTCTTCCTCTGATTCAGCTCTGTCCTCAGTCATTATCCATCTGCAATGTCTATCTATGATATATGTGCTCAGGGATGAATTCAATAAACTGCCCACATCTTTCAATATTTTAATGTGAATAATAAGCATTCTTCACCCATTTGGTTAAATAGATAGGCCTTTATCTCTGAGTTCCTTTCTCTTTCTCTTCCAGGGTAGCTAGATAGCTCAGTGGAGAACCTAATCATTGATCAACTAATCAACAAGTCAATTAAGAAGCATTTATTAATGCTTAATGCATGCCAGGCTATACTAAGATCTGGGAATATAAAGAAAGATAAAAAAAAACCATCTTTGCCTTCAAGAACCTTACATTCTAGTAAGGAGGGGAGACAACATGTAAATAATTAGATGCCTACAGAGAAGGTGGAAGATAACTTTAGAGGAGAAGGTTTTATCATCTTGAGGGAAACCAGGAAAGATCTCCAGCAGAAGGTGGGTTTTGAGTGGAGCCTTGAATGAAGTCATGAAACCACAAAAGTAGGAGTAAAAAGGAAGGGCATTCTTGGCATAGAGGACAGCCGAGGAGATGCAATACTGTGAGTGAGGAATACAAATAGGTCAATATAGTTAGGTCAGAATGTATAGAGAGAAGCAAAGTATAAAACACAGTTAGGTGACTTAACAGATAGAGTACTAGACTTGGAGTCAGGAAGATTTAAGTTCAAACCTGACCTCAGACACTTACTAACTGTGAGATCCTGGGTGAGTCATTTAACCTCTGTTTGCCTTAATCCATTGGGGAAGGAAATGATCCATCACAAATCTTTGCCAAGAAAACCCCACAGACAGTATTGGCATGCTGTGGTCCATGGAGTCATGAAGAGTTAGACACGTCTGAACAACAAAAAAGCATAAGAGGACTGGAAAGGTAGGAAAGAACCAAGTTATGATAACCTTAAATGCCCCCAAAAAAAAAAAGACTTATATTTGATGCAGGACAGGAAAAAAAGTCTTTTGAGTTTATTAAGCAGAAGTGGGAAGAGTGAAGGAGAGAGGATGAATCTTTAAGAAAATCATTTTGGCAGCTGAATGAAGGATGGATTCAAAGGGAGCGAGGTAAGACAAGGAGGACAATTAAAAGGTTATTGCAGAGATCCAGCTAAGTAGTGACACTAAACCAATAAGATCAGCTAAGCATGGTGACTTAGAATCCCTCTTCTACTGTCCTAGGCATCTTCCAAGAACATCTTCCACAAGTCTATGTGGGCCTATTTTGCCTCATTTGATCTTCATAATCAGATGATTTCTTAAAATAAGGAACTCCATAATTGCGTCTATCAAGGAATCTTGTATGACACAAATACATGTCTGGGAGACATCTTTTGGGGGGATTTGGAGGAAGTTCTTTAAGTTTGCGTTTTAAACAATCAAGTCAAATGCTTATTTTTATAATAAATAAACACAGCAGGAGTTTGTATTTGCTAAACTTCAGTCTCATATTATTGTGCAAAGAGTAATATTAACTTATTTACATAAAGCTTTAAACTTTTTAATAACTTAAATGTATATATTTGCTTGTTTCATTAAAATACTCAGTTAACTCCTTCATTCACCTTCCCCCATTAGAGAAGACATTTGACAAAAAGACATATGTATATAAAAAACTATATCTTGCTTATTTCTATTAATCATTTCTCTTCTGGAGATGGGCATACACAAGTCATTCTTCAAACAACATTTCTGTTGCCGTATATTGTGAAGATAGAATTAAGTGTCCCTTTGTCTATTTTCATTTAATCAAATTAAGAACTTAAAGTACCCCTACTTAGTAGCTAGCTAACCATTAGGTAAGAGAACTCACAAGTTACTTACTAGTTCACACCCCGCAAAAGCCACAAACATGCCCCCCACTTTGGGCAGTGCTAGGCAAATTGAAAGACTGAATTGGTTTTCTCTGAAGAAAGGAACAAGAGAAGAGACAGGAAATGGCATGGGGGAAAAAGAGGTATAAAAAAAGAGACCAAAACAATCTGGCTTTCTTTGCTTCCTTGGTTTTGGAGAGGCTCATTCCTTGGAAAGACTCTTCCCTTGGATTCCGTGTCACTGAGAAGAGCTAAAGAGACACGCTTTTCCTTGGAATCATTCTGCATTGGTGGAACCCTGGGACTTCTGGCTGAAGACTACCAAGAAATCCACATGGAGGTCGGGACTTGGGGAAGCCCCTGCTGGGGGCTGAGTCACTGAGTCGGACTTCAGTGGAACAGCACTTGGGGCTGGAAGGCTAGACTTTGTCTCCTATATTTCCTATATTTCCCACTTTCACTATCTCTACCTTGTTGTAAATAAAAGATGCTAACAGTCATTTTGACTTAGGGGTTAATATTTTATAAATGGCGGCCACTTTTATAACTCTCACATTGAGTCAAACCTAAATTTAATTGTTATATTAATATTTAATTGTTATAATATGATGTTCTCTTGGTTCTGCTCATTTCACTTCATAATTTCATGCAGGTCTTTCCCTAGTTTTCCAAAACTGACCTGCTCACCATTTCTTATGCCATAACAATTATATGATATGACTAGTTTAACCAGTCCCCAATTGATGGGAAGTATCTTCATAACAATCCTCTGAGGGAGGGAGTTTAAGTATTACTTTCCTCACTGTATATATGGGGAAACTGAAGGTCAGAAAGTGTTGGAGCTAGGATTGGAACATGTGTCTTTGGTAGAGGTAGCTAGTGGTACAGTGGCTAAAATGCTGGCCTACAGTCAGAAAAATCCATCTTCATGAATTGAAATCTGACTTCAGACACTTACTAGTTGTGTGACCCTGCTCCTCAGTTTCCTCATCTGTAAAAAGAGCTGAAGAATGAAATGGCAAAACACTTGAATATCTTTGCCAAGAAATTCCCAGGTCATGAAGGGTCAGACACTACTGAAAAATAACTTACACATCTTTAGAACAAACCCAACTTTTTTTACTCTATTAGGGAATGAAGAAATCAATTATAGAATTTCTAACTTTAGATAGGACAAGGGCAAGGGGAATCTGTCAACTCTCCTTAGAATTCTATTTCCTAGGTTCAGTGAGCTCATTTCTTTTATTCTGTCCTTCTAAAGACTGTTTCATAAACCTCTAATCCTTTAGATTGGTGTATTTATGGATGGAAGGATCAAGGGTATAGGATACCACACATAACATCAGACTGCTTTGATTTTTTGTTTCATTTTGTGAAAATGCTTTTCCTTCTTCATTTTTTCATATTTTATTATAGTAGGTTTTCTGGAAAGGGAGCAAGGGAATAAGTCCAGTGGAAATATAGGTGTTATTAAAAATAAAAGATATCAAAAATTATTTTGAAAATTAAATATTTCTAAAATGGCTACAGGAAAATTTGCATATTGCAAATGCTAGAAGCTGTATATCCAGCACTTAAAGGGAATGATGATGATAATGATGATAATAACTCTCAGAAAATCAGAAATAAGGCCTAAATGATACCACTTTTAGTTTGTGCTTATATGGTTTTTCTTCTTACTAGGAGCTCAACAGGAAGAAGGATAGACACAGACTGGAGGGTACTGATAAATGTTTAACAACTGACTGAAAAAATGTAAACAAGACATACTTCTAAGTTTAATCTACTTTATTAATATTTTCTCCATCGTTTTGTTAAGACTAGATAATCAACAAAATAATAAACTAAGTCCTGAATTGTAACATTTACCAGTTTCTGAGATGTAAATGCTGACACTGAAATTTTAACAATTGGTTCTTTCCAGCACAATCAGACTGATTTCAGCTCACTCCTTGAATGGTCTTGAGTTAGTTATATGGGTAATTCAGAGCAGATTTGCACTTGACAGGGTCAAAAGTAAGAATCTGTCCTTTAGAGAAAGTTCTTCTGGATAAAGTAGATCCACACCTTTCCTTGATATGAATTGTCTTAACATTCATTGTAATGTTCAATGACCTTCACTCTCAGAAAAGCCAATGTCTATCTTTGTAGGGTCCTAGGTTATTAGGATGTCAAAGTAGGAGATGATGTTAAAGATTATTTAGGTCATACCTTTCTTTTTACAGATTGATTTTCACTGAATTAAACCAACAATTTACTTAACATCTACTGAAGCCCAGAGGAATCAACTAACGTCTCACAGTTCCCTCAGTCCCTTTTGATACAGCTCAAATTTCTGAACAACTAGATTGCTTGAAGAGATGTCTCTTTAGAGAAAACTGAAGTCTAACTCTTCAGCATTATCAGGCTAGCACACTCATTGACAAGTCAGATGGAATTGAGGCTGGAAAGTCATACTGGGCCCCATACCAATAGCTAGCTTTCACTGTGAGAAAAAGTCAGAGGCCCCACTCCAAGTGCTATCTTGCAAGCTTAGGGAGTGTGAAAATCTGCCAAGCCCTTCTATAGCAATCCCAATGATCTCATGTATTTCCATTTCCAAGAGGTGTTGAATATCAGCCCAAGGAGGGCATCTTACTCAGCTCATTGGGTCAAGTGTTTAGATTTCTTTTAACCCTTTAGGGTACTGGTCATATTTTATATAGTTCTAAAATGCACATCAGTTCAAAGACCTGAAATGAACGTAAGCACGCACAGACCTGCATGGTAGACAGGAGATATTCTATATAAAAATAGTCCCTTCTGAGCTCAGACCTGACTGTGGTTACCCACATCTTCCCCCCTAAAATGATATGGAGCTGTCTGTCTTTTCTCTAATGTGATTACACTTGTGAAACTCTTTTGGGTATTTATAGGATTAAATATCAGCTTGTCATCTTGGTAATTGCAGTAAACAAGCATATAATGGTGGTGTTTCTGCTCTCCTAAATGAAGCCAGGAGAGAATTCCGAAAGGAAACTTGGCTTAACAATGAGGACAAGGGAAGGGAGAGGGGAGAAGATGGAAAGTTTGAGCTGGAATGGGAAGCTGCAGCATCTCCAGCCTTCATTTTCCTCATCTATGGATGAGTGATTTTCTTAGCCGCTTTCAGTTCTATGATTCTGAAAAATAATTTTCTGTAAAAAGAAAAAAAGAAAATTTTAAATGGAAGATATGTGAGGGGGTGGGAGGTCATTTGGGTCATAAAAGTTCAGTTGGGGAAGACCTTGGAGGCAGCAGAGGGAGTCCTAAGAAGACCAGATTGGCTAGCCCAATCGGAGATACAAATAACAGGTAGGATGGGGACAGGTAGGGCTTCCCAGCCCTGTTACCGACATTCTGGATTTCAAAATCCTGCCTCTCTTGCTGTCTCACTTTGGAACTTTCCTCAGTGCCCAGGGTGTTTTTACCCTGGAACACATCACCAATCTTTCAGCTTGTTCACTGTGGGCTACCAGTCCACAAGGTCCCTTCCCCATCTTTCTTTGGTGAGTTCTTTCTGGATCTCCTTCATTTGAGCCTCCATTTGCCTTCCAGATCTGTTCCTATTGTCCTAACCTTCAAAATCATGCCTTCATCTCCTCCCCTGTCCTTTTACAGATTCCTTTTTTGTACTGTCCAGTTCCAAGAAATCTAAACACTTGACCCAATGAGCTGAGTAAGATGTCCTCCTTGGGGTGATAGTCAACACCTCTTGGAAATGAAAACACATGAGATTGTTGGGATTGCTATAGAAGGGCTTGGCAGATTATCACACTCCCTAGAAAAAGAATTCTTTCTTTTTTCTTGCATTTGCATTCCCAGTGCTTGGCAAAGTGTCTGGCACATAGCAAGTGCTCAATAAATGCTTTTCTTCCCTTTGCCTTCCTTTTGAAGCCTCCTTTGGCCACAGACATACCTGAGATTACCCGTAGGGAAGAATATGCTCCAGCTCTGTCCTCAAAGCTCAAGTCATAGGACCCCTATAGAGGTTAAACTGATTTTTAAGGAAGTCTCTTTGGGGTCTCAATAAATAGCTTTGGGTGAGGTCCAAGATGCATCTATTTCCTTCCTTCTGAATGCTGGGCTCTCACAAACTGTATAGCTGCTGGGCTCTGGTATAGGTCTACCCTTATAAACATCTACCTCTGTAAACATCATTTAGTAAATATTTGTTGTCTGCTGTGTGCAAGACCCTCTAGATCTTACTCACTTGTTGTTATATTAGTATGGTACATCAGCCTCAAATTATGTAAGGAGCTTAAGATAGGCAGCAGTTACCTCACTGAAGCCTCACAGCAATCCTGTGACAGAGGATTGTTGTTGTTTTTAATGGGCCTGTGATTTCACCAATATTTGGAAATATTGCTTGAGAATCTTAATCAGTATTCTCTCTATAGCTTTCACTTTTAGAGAACTGCCTGGGTCATGGAGACTTTAAGTGACTTCCCCAGGGTCATACAACCAATAGGCTAGAGATGGGACTTGACCCTTCCTCTTCTTGGCCTGGAGGCTAATTCTCTGTCCACTATATCATACTCTGAAAGGGATTCCTGTTTTACAAGAGAGGAAACGGTGGGGGAAGCTTCAGTTATGTGTTCTGGGTTACAGAGCTAATAAATGTTAGACATGGGGGTTGGACACAAATCCCTTCCAATGCTGAATCCAACATTCTACCCACTAATCCATACAGCCTCTTCATTGTGACTACATAGACATGCTCCCCCATCCACTGGCCCCAGTTACCTAAAACACGCACTTTGCATTTTATTTTTATTTTTTTTTATTACATGTAAACAAAAAAAATTTACTTCCTTATTCTTTCTCCCGTTTCCCCCCCTCTACCCTCCTTGAGTAGATGAGCGATTTGATATGGATTATACATGTGCCCATGTGCAAAATTTTCCATAAAGATGCATGCTTTGGATGGTGTTGGGGACAAGTAGCTTATACAATTCACTTCTGTTTGAGTTTTTTCAGAGTTTTTTTTTTCTGCCTCCTTCCTTTTCCCTGCTCTGTGATTAAGTGGGAAGGTGGGGAAGCAGTAAACTCCAGGAAGAGAGACTTTAATGAGGGGGTCCAGGTGCAAAAACGCTTCTGGGGATTCCTCTAAAATTCTGAGTCGATGGAGACCACCCAGGCTCATGCTTCCTGCTTGCTACATCCCAGACTCCTCCTAACACCATCACATATCTCTACTCCCCAGAGCCATCTCCACTCTGAGCAGGGATTATCATTTGTTTGGGGTGAGGACAAACTGCAGAATGCAGAGAGTATTCTGTCTAATCAGCCAAGTAGCAGTCATTCTTTTTCCCTCTCCTTTCAAGGAGAGGCTTCCTCTGAATCTCTCTTGATTACTTTTCCCCCAAACTCTTCGGAGAGTTGGAAGCAGCTTGAAAGAGACAAATACAACACTGCTTCTAGGTTTAAAAAGGGGAGGAGGAGTTATGGAATAAGGCATGTCTCTGAACTTGTTCTACTGTAGCAAGAGGTATTTGGGTCAGATTTCTTGACTGGGTGAAAAGGGAAGACTAGATCGGATAGAGAATCTCCTTCCCCAGAAATTTAACAAACAAATTCTCGTTGGTTTGAAACATTTTAATGCATTTTTGACTGGAGATGTGGAGAGACAAAATAGAATCACAATATTTTAGTATTGATAGAAACCTTACAAGTCATTGAGTTCAAATTCTTCTCCAAGACCAGTGATTTCTATTGCATCCCTGACCTGTGACCATCTAGACTATGCTTGAACTCTTCCATTAAAGTGTTGCCCACTTTCTCACAATGTGTCATTGTGTAATTCAGCCATGGCAGACTCTTCATGACCCCATCTGGGGTTTTCTTCGCAAAGACATAAGAGAGGGTTGCCATTTCCTTCTCCAGCTCACCTTACACATGAGGAAACTGAGGCAAGCAGAGGCTAAGTGATTCCCCAGGATCATGCAGGTAGAAGGTGTCTAAGGCTGAACTTGAACTCGGGTCTTCCTAACTCCAAGTCCAGAGCTCTATCCACTGAGCCATCTCACTGTCTCAATTAGCTTTAATTGTTAAGTGGATTTGTTTAAGGACTGAGAAGTCAATGATTCTTAAAAAAAAAAAAAAACATTATCTTCTGCCTTAGAATCAATGCTGTGTATTTGTTCCAAGGCAGAAGAGCAGTAAGGACTAGGCAGTGGGGGTTAAGGGCCTTGCCCAGGATCACACAGCTAGGAAGCGTTTGGGGCCACATTTGAACCCAAGATCTCCCATCTCTACGCCTGGCTGCCCCTGGAGTCAATGATTCTTAAGCAGCCCAGAAGGAGCCCACTGGCAAAAAGATGGATTGAAGTTTTCTGTAACTACCAGGAAAGGTTTCATGTAGGTGGGTGGGGAAAATCAGTCTAGGATCTTTTTAGAAACTCAAAGGAATAAATTTGGCATCAGTGACCAAGTGGGCTTCATAATTACACTTTAAAGAACTCATCTTGTGGGCTTCACTTGCTGTAGTTCAGATCTCATTAGTCCTGCACATTCATTGAGATGACAGCCCAGCAGACTAAATGTGTCCCCAGAGCCAGGGACAAGTTTGTCAGTGCGTGGGTCCCAGGAGCAACAGAGTGAGAATTTAGTGATGAAAATACTCAAGGGCACATGTGTACTAGCATTGAGGAAATCCAGAAGCAACTTCCTAACTCTCTCCTTGAAAAAACCCTCCCTACCTTCATCCATCTTTCTCCTATTCCTTAAATTCTCTGGAATAAATATCCCAGAAAACTACACATGAGCCCTCCCATCACATTGTATTGTTATCTGACATGTATTCCAGTTGGGGTGGAGTTCCTTCAGGGAGGCAGCTTGGAAAGTATAGAGGAGAATCTTACAGAAGGTAGAAAGACAAGGCTGTGATCATTGATAGGTAGGGGCAGAGTGTTGGGAGAGTGAAAGACAGGAGGAAATGGGAGATGATGGGAAGGACAAAGATCTGGAGAGAGACTCTGAGAGTTGCGGATCTGGATAAGCATGGCTCCCAACATGACAACCAGCTCTAGCTGTTGTGTCAAGAGTAGAAGGTATTGTGCTATAAGAAATGAGAAGCCAGATGATTTCAGCAAAAAGCTGGAAAGATCTGCGAGAACTGGTGCAGAGCACAATAAGCAGAGCTGGGAGAACGATGTACACAGGAACAGCAATATTGGACCATGATTATCTTGGCTACTCTCAGCAATGCAGTGATCTGGGACAATCCTGAAAGACTTATGAAGGGAAATGCTATCCACCTTCAGGGAAAGAACTGTTGGAATCATTTTTCATATCAGTGTATTTGTGGTTTTGTTTCAAGGTTTTGGTTATGCATGATTTTGCTCTTACAACAATAACCAATATGGAAGTGCGTTTTGCATGACAATAAATATAAAGTAAAAATCTTTTTTTAAAGTCCTTTGAGAAGACTTTTTTTTAATCACTAGGACAGGTGAAATTTTGTTTAAAAAAATATCTTGAGGAAATTTTAGTTTTGTTTTTGAAAAGTTCTTTATCTTCCAGTTAAATCTCCTAGCTATTTATTCCAAACAATGGAAAAAAAAGTAGAAGGAACGTGATAGGTCTCAGATGGCTATGGGGCTGAACTCTACCATCAGGGCTTTGAGTGTAAACTGATGTGTCTTTCTCCACCTGTGTTGAAAAAAACAGAGAGATTAATCAAGGACTATTTGGAACCAGATTTGGTTCTTGGCTGGATAGTGGGAAGAAAAGTGGAATTGGAATTTTTAAATATGTGCTCAGTTTATAGAAGAGCCACCTATATCACTTGGGCAAGTCACTTCTTTCTGGGCTTACATTTCCTCCTTTGTCAAAAGAGGTTGAAATAAGTGGCTTCTTATTCAATTCTTAATCTGTGACCCTTTTCCTAGGTGGTATATGACGCAGCTAGGTGACTCAGTGGCTTGAACACTGGATTTAGAGTCAGGAAGAATTGAGTTCAAAGTCCACCTTAGACAATTACTAGCTATGTGACCCTGAGCAAGTCACTGAGCCTATTTACATTAATTTACTAAAAAAGGAAATGGCAAACCATTCTAGTATCTTTGCCAAGAAAACTCCTTATGGGATCATAAAGAGTCAGACATGACTGAACAATTAAGCAACACAGTGGCTAGAACACAAAACTTGGCAGTCATGAAGACCTGATTTTGAATCCCACCTCAAACATGTACTAGCTTGTACCAGTGTGTAACTCTTTGCAAGTCACTTAACCTGTCTGCCTCAGTTTCTTCATCTTTAAAATAGGCTAAGAATAGTACCTACCTCACAAAGTTGTTAAGAGGAACAAAATAAAATAATGCATATAGCATTTTGCAAACCTTTATATAAATATCAGCAATTATTATGTTATTGTCATTCATAATAAAAGCTAGCATTTATAGAGCTAGATTTAAGGTATGCAAGGCACTTTATAAATATTATCTCATTCGATCCTCACAATGACCCTGGAAGGTAGATAGTACTGTCATTCCCATTTTACAGATGACGAAATAGAGGCAAACAGAGATGAAATCCCAGAGTCATAAAGCTAGTAAATATCAGAGGCAGGTTTGAACCCATCTTCCTGAATCCAGGTCCAGTGTTCTATCTACCACCATCACCTCCCTTCTGGATTTCATGTCTTATGACTTAGTCTTACAAAGAGTCATTTGATGGGGGCTCAGAGCTATGCATTTGAATAGTTGCTGACCTATAACAGTAGACTGAACCTGGAATGTAGTGAGTAATTCCAGTGGGTGGGCTCTATTCTATATTTGGGTCAGCATTTATTCAGATCCTCAGCTCTTGAGTCTCCCTATAACTCTGGAGTGCTTTGCAGCTTCCCAGGTTTTCAGTGTTGGGTTAGGACATTGTCTTTTCAAATCCACATTTCCAAGTCTCCACCCAAAGACTTTTTGCCAGATGACACGTCAAGTCAGAACAAGAAAGAAAATAAATGTAATTAAAACAAAATGCAAGGTAAACGACAGGAAATTGAAGCATTTCATAAACTTTCTCCAATTAATCACTCTCCCTAGTGAAGAAGAAGGTCATATCAGCTCAAACTGAAGGCACAAGTATTGGAGACCACCATCTTTAGTATTCCCTGGTTAAACACTTCCCTTTGGGCCTCAGGACTGCAGCTAGTGACTGTTGCTTTCTTGGGAACCACAGATGTCTAAAGTAGGTCTCTCACAACGCACACCCTCTCTGTGTCACTGCCATCTCTGGGGCACCAGCCTGGCTTTCAAAGCCTCCATCTGTACCCTCAACCTGGTCTAAATGCAGCTACCACATATTCCTGTCTCTTGTGACTTTTGCTTTACAATTCTCCTCTCACTAACGTCCATCAAATTCTTCCAGACTTTTTTGAAATGAACAACCTAGAAGTGCTCCCACCTAATCAGAGTACTCAACCCATGACATCACCACCCTGTAGAATTTATGCATAAGCTTCTGGGAGATTTAACCCAGAGAATTTCCCCTGAATAGTGAGGTGCTCTCTGCCAGAAATATTACAGGAATGTGGCATTCATATGCTCCCACTATATTCTCTTTAAAAAATTATTTACACTTTTTTGCTCCCACTATACTCACTCAATGTAACAGAAGACTTCCTCTTCTGTTGAATATTTTATATATATTGATTTCAGAGAACAGATGATGAAGAATGCCACTCACATTCCAACAGAAAGATGACGGATTAAATATGCAAGATAAAATACACCTTTTTGAATATGGCCAGTGTAGGAATTGATTTTGTTTTATTATATACATTTGGTACGAGGGTTTTCTTTTTCTTTTCAAGGTGGGGAAAATTTATATACTTGATAATTTAAAAATAATTTTAATTAAAAAAGAAAAAATACTTCTTGAATATCTGGACAGCCCTCAGGCAGTTAGTCCCTTTATTATTCCTACACTACCCTCATGTCCAGTCATATATGTCTTTGAGGATGTCATTTTTGTCATTTCTCACATTTAAGTCATTATGGGTAATGTGCTTGCTGTCATGTCTCTTTACATTGACTATTTAGTCAACTGCAATTTTTTAAACCCTTATCTTCCAACTTAGAATCAATACTAAGTATTAGTTATAAAGCAGAAAAACAATAAGGGCCAGACAGTGGGGGTTAAGTGATTTGCCCAGGGTCACACATCCAGAAAGTGTCTGAGGCCAGATTTGAACCCAAGAACTCTCATCTCCAGGCCTGACTATCCACTGAGTCATTTAGTTTTCAGGTGCTTTTTTGAATAGGTCAGTCAAACAATCCATGGCAAAAATATGTAGAAAAGTTTACCAGGTTCAGTGGATTGAGAGCCAGGCCTAGAGATCGGAGGTTCTGGGTTCAAATCTGACCTCAGATATTTCCTAGCTGTGTGACTCTGGGCAAGTCACTTAACCCCCATTGCCCAGTCCTTACTGCTCTTCTGCTTTGGAAGAGATAATTGGTATGGATTCTAAGACAAAAGTTAAGGATTTTTTTTTAAAGAAAAAAAGAAAGCTTACTGTGAAAATCACAATGAAAGTAGCTACATTAATACCAAACACTAGGGGCATCAAGGTGGCACAGTGTATATAGATCATCAGACCTAGAGTCAGGAGGACCTGGGCTCAAATTTAGCATTGGGCGCTTCCTAATTGTGTAACCATGAGCAGATCATTTAACCCCTTTTGCCTAGCCCTTACCCTTCTATTTTTGAGTTACTAAGAGAGAAAGTAAGGGTTTAAAAAAATACCAAACAATCTGTTTCCATTAATCAACACTTAATGAAAAAAATGGAAAAATTCTGATCATATAAGCAGTTCAACAAGGCTGGAAATGTTCAAATTTTGGTTCAACTACCTGTGGCTACCTCTACCAAGCTTGCATATAGCATCTACCCATTCATTTCTCTCTCTGCCCTAAATTTTATGAGAAAAAGAGAGAGATGAATAGACAGACAGACAGGCAAATGGATAGATAGGTGGATAGAAAGGTAGATAGATAAATAGGCAGAAAGACAATAGATAGATAGATAGATAGATAGATAGATAGATAGATAGATAGATAGATAGATAGATAGATGGATGGATAGACGGATGGATGGATGGATAGATAGATAGATAGATAGATAGATAGATAGATAGATAGATAGATAGATAGATAGATAGATAGATAGACTAGATGGATGGATGGATAGATGATGGATGGATAGATAGATAGATAGATAGATAGATAGATAGATAGATAGACAGACAGATGGATGGATAGATAGACAGATAGACAGATGGATGGATAGACAGATGGATAGATAGATGGATAGATAGATAGATAGATAGATAGATAGATAGATAGATAGATAGATGGATAGATAGATGGATAGATGGATAGATGATGGATGGATAGATAGACAGATGGATAGAGAGAGAGAGATACTAGATTAGAGAAAAAGGAGAGACAGAGAGACAGAGGGGAGTGAAGAAGAGACAGACAGAGAGATAGAGAAATAGGGGGATAAGAGACGGAGACAGACAGAGACAGAGACAGAGACAGAGAGGTTTCTATATATCCACTGGTCATAACATCCTCTCTGCTTTGATGCTGGCAGAGTTCCTGAGTGATGAAGCAGCAGATGGAGAGTTGGAGAAACACCAGGCGCTGAGAGGGCAGCAAACCATCTTGACTCTAGCTCTCTACTTCCCCCACCCTTTGTCCCAACCCATCATGAGAAGGTCAGGTCAGTTCTGGGCCAACCTAAGCAGAGCCAGAATTGAGGATGCCTTCAAGGAAGACATTAAACAGTCCTGTGGAGGACACATTAATGCTCTTGCCTTTTCTGTTGCTATGACAGCCAGGAATTTCTAATCCAAACTGCTGGACCCTGAAAGGAATTGTGTACTTTAGTTCAGAGAGTGAGAAGGTCCAAATGGTTCTGTGGTCATGATGAACACCTGCTTGATGAGAATGAATTTTTGTATTTAAAGTCTGTTGAGTCCATGATAAAGTCTGATAAAAAAAAAAATCATGATTAGCCACTTCTGGTTATGCTGAACTCTATTTGGAAGAATTTAGGTTAGATAAAAAGAAGGTGGAGAAAACTAGGGGGGGGAAAACTAGATTTAGCCCGAATAACTGAGACTCCTAGGATTGTGGGGCTAAAAAGATCGTCTAGTTCAGGAGTTCTTAACCTGGGGCCCATGAACTTGTTTTTGTTTTGTTTTTGTTTACTTTTTAATTATGAAAACAATTTCACAACAAAACTATTTCACAAAACTATAATTGATTTCCCTATAATCGTATGTCACTTTTTTATGTATTTAAAAGCATTGCTCTTAAGAGGAGTTCATAGGCTTCACCAAAGTGCCTGCTACATCTGTCACACACACACACACACACACACACACACACACACACACACACACCCTCCTACTTTCACAACAATTTCACAACAAAACTATAATTGTTTTCTTCTGTAATCCTATGTCTTTTACTTTATGCATTTAAAAACATTTCTTTGAGGAGAGGCTTCACCAAACTGCCTAAAGGGTCTGTGATAGTCACACAAAAACCCCTAATCTAATCCAACCTCCTTATTGTACGAGTGAGGAAACTAAGGCTCAAAGAGGTCTAGTGCCTTCTTTTCAAAACCCCTTAATTTCTATCTTAGTAACAACTCTAAGACAGAAGCACAAGGGTTAGGCAAATAGGGTTAAGTGACTTGCCCAAGGTCACACAGCTGGGAAGTGTCTGAAGCTAGATTTAAACCCAGGTCCTCTAGATTTCCTTATTTTCTTTCAAAAGAGATGGACATTGGAAAAGACCTGTCTGAAAGCAAAAAAATAGGTTCCACCAACACCAGAGGTATCATCTCTGATGTGTGGCCACCCAGGTCTATCAGCTTGGATGGTGAGAGAAATACCAAAAATACCAAAAATGCAGATGAAAATAATATCCTACTTTTCCATAGTTCTTTATGGTTACAAAGCATGCATTATCTCTTTTAACTCTAGGTGCTAACTACTACAAGTATTACTCTTATTTTGCAGGTAAGAAAATGGAGACCAAAAAAGAAGAAAAAATGGAGACAGAGAGAATAATTTGTCCAAGGTTACAGACATAAATGGGGGATATGGAATAAAGACTTAGAGCAGGGGTCAGCTAGGTGACTCAATGGATAGAGAGCCAAGTCTGGAGATGAGAGGTTAAGGGTTCAAATCTAATCTCAGACACTTCATAGCTATGTGACCCTGGACAAGTCACTTAACTCCCATTTCCTGGCCCTTACCACTTTTCTGTGTTGGAACCAATACACAGGATTGATTATAAGATGGAAAAGGTGAGGTTTTAAAAAAAGACCTCTAGGACTCTAGGTTTATTGCTCTTTCTTCTATATCACACTGTCTCCTTAATAGTCTAAACAGGGCTGAAACCATAGGATCATAGAGCAGAGAAGGACCTTAATGGTTATTTGTCACAGGAAAAAATGAAACAAGTATCTATTAAATAGTCACTATTTGTCAGGCACAGCACTAAGTACTTTACTTTATTTGATCCTCACTATAACCCTGAGAGATCGATTCTATAATTGTCCCCATTTTAGAGTTGAGAAAATGAAGGTAGATAGAGATTAAGTGACTCACCCAAGGTCACTCAGCTAGGAAGAGTTTGAGACTGAATTTTAAATCAAGTCCTTCTGACTCCAGACCCGTGCTTTTATCCACTGCATCCCATAGCTACCAATAAAAGTCTTTACAAATATTATGTCATTTGATCCTCACAACTTTTTAAATGGAAAATGTTATTATTATTACTTGGAATTAGGAATCTCATCTTCCTGACTTCAGATCTGACCTCTGACACATACTAGCTGTGTGATATGACTTAATTCTGTTGACCTCAGTTTCCTCATCTGTAAAATGAGCTGGAGAAGGAAACGTCCAATCTCTTTGCCAAGAAAAGCTCAAATTGCATCACAAAAAGTCAGACACAACTGAACAAAGAACATATTATTTCCTGCATTTTACAGGAGAAGAAAGCTAAGCAGACAGAGGCTAAGTGACTTGCCCAGGGTCACAAGGCTAGTAAACATCTGGGGTTTCCATTCAGATCTTCTGATCTCAAAACCTCTCCACTCTACCGCACCGTCTCTCTCAACTCACTTCTTTTACAAGCGAGAAAACTGGAGCCCAAAGATGTTGTGTCTCGCCCTGGGTGATCCTAGGACTGTAGTCAGAGCCACGATTTGAACCTAGGTCCTCTAATTCCAGGTTGAATTCACTGAGGAGTCCATTCATCTCCCAGGGGAGAAAATAATCTCGGCTCCCCAACAAGAGTGTCCACTCCTTCCCCAGCCAAGCATCTCACAAATGCTTTCTGTTGGACACCAGGCGGACTGGCCAAGAAGCTTGAGTATCTCTCTGTTGACCCACGGCTTTAGGGAAATTTCCTCTTGTTCAGTCATTTTAGTCGTCCCCGAACCTTCATGACCCCATTTGGGGTTTTCTTGGCAAAGATGAGAGAGTGCTTTGCCATTTCCCTCTTCGGCTCATTTTACAGATGAGAAAACAAAGGCAAGCAGGGCAAAACCACTTGCCTGGGGTCTGAGGCCAGATTTGAACTCAAGAAGATGAGTCTCCCTGACTCCAAGCCAAGCCCAGTAGCTGCCTCGTTAGGGAAAACTACACTCAGAACTCGGGTTCTGGCTTCCTCTTCACCTGTCAGTGGGAAGGAGCTGCTCTTACATTCACGTATTTGGATGAAGGCATTTACGCATGACCGTGCGTGGGGGAAAGGGTGCTCTCCGTGGGGTGAACCCTGACCAGGGGCCTGTCTTTCTACTAATGCCGTTCCATGGTTATGGGTCGCTCCTCTTTCCTGAGGTCCGCTTCAGGTCCAATTCCCTGCCTGCATCAGAGGGACCCGTGGCGCGTCATCTGTACAGAGCTTTCCGAGCCAAGTGCTATACAAACAGAAGAGTCATTACATCCATTTTGTGGGCAGGTAATACAATGACCGACCTGGCCAGAGGCGTCCTTGGGATCGGCGCTCTCCCTCTGCCCTTCTTTCCTCTCCCTGGCTGTGGGCCTGTAAAAGCGGGAGCTCCCTGGAGTTGTCCCCAGGCTGAAGGGAGAGAGTGGCGTGGAAAGGCGGAGCTGGGTAAGGAAACCAGGATGAGTGGGAGCCCAGCCAGGAGTCCAAGAGGCAGTGTCCTGGGGACAGCCAGGGGGTGTTCTGAGAGGCTCCTGCTGAGGCGGCTCAGCTGATTGGGCAGGGTCCCTCATGACGTCATCTTGGCATGGAGACCTAGGCTCAGCCTCCCCCTTGAGGGAGCATGTGACATGGAGTAATCCACTTACTCACCCGGGGCTGCCATTGCTCCCTCTGCCATTTTGGAAGAATAATCCCTCCCACTGATTGTAGTGTTCCCATTGGGTCTGGCCACATTTGGCCATGAGAGTCTTTTCTTGTGGGAGAGAGCAGAGGGAAAGTTTATCATCATCATCAATGATAAATATATATATTGTATCATATCATATATCATATTATTTAAATAAAAATTTAAAATATAATATAATAATGGTCAAATATTATTATCATAAACCAATATAGTAGGAGGAACCTTGGATTTGGAATCAGGACATAGGTTTGAATCCTGACTCTGCCATTTACTGTCTGTGTAATCTTTGGCAAGAAGAGTATGACATAAGTTGTTTATTCAAAACTTTACATGTAGGGGGCAGCTGGGTAGCTCAGTGGATTGAGAGCCAGGCCTAGAGATGGGAAGTCCTAGGTTCAAATCTGGCTTCAGACACTTCCCAGCTGTGTGACCCTGGGCAAGTCACTGGACCCCCATTGCCTAGCCCTTACCATTCTTCTGACTTGGAACCAATACACAGTATTGACTCCAAGATGGAAGGTAAGGGTTTAAAAAAAAAAAACTTTACATGTAGTAGCAGTCATGATGATAACTCCTGGCAAAATCTTCTTTAGGTCTCAGTTTCCTTATCTGTAAAATGAGGGGTTTAGACTAGATGACCTCTAAGTTCAATCTTATTCTAAAATTATCACACTATAATGTCTTCATAGTACTCTTTTAAAAAAAATAAAACCCTTACCTTCCATCTTAGAATCCATACTGTGTATTGGTTCCAAGGCAGAAGAGTGGTAAGGGCTAGGCAATGGGGGTCAAGTGACTTGCCCAGGGTCACACAGCTGGGAAGTGTCTGAGGCCAGATTTGAACCTAGGACCTCCCATCTCTAGGCCTGGCTCTCAATTTGCTGGGCCTCCCAGTTGCCCCTTCATAGTATTCTTTTTTTTCCCCAAGTTTTGGAAACTTTGATTTAATTAATTAATTTAGAATATTTTTCCATGGTTACAAGATGCATGTTCTTTCCCTCCCCTCCCTTAAGTCCCCTCCCATAGCTGATGCACAATTCCACCAGGTTTTACATGTATCATTGATCAAGACCTATTTCCATATTATTAATATTTGCACTAGGGAGATCCTTTAGAGTCTACATCCCCATCATATCCCCATCAACCCATGTGATCAAGCAGTTGTTTTTCTTCTGCATTTCTACTCTCACAATTCTTTCTCTGGATGCAGATAGCGTTCTTTCTCATAAGTTCCTCCAAATAGTCCTGGATCATTGCATTGCTACTAGTAGAGAAGTCCATTACGTTCGATTGTACCACAGTGTATCAGTCTCTGTGTACAATGTTCTCCTGGCTCTGCTCCTCTCGCTCTGCATCACTTCCTGGAGGTTGTTCCAGTCTCCGTGGAATTCCTCCACTTTATTATTCCTTTTAGCACAATAGTATTCCATCACCAACACATACCACAATTTGTTCAGTCATTCCCCAATTGATGGGCATCCCCTCATTTTCCAATTTTTGGCCACCACAAAGAGTTCAGCTACCCTTCATAGTATTCTTGAAGAGTCACAAAATAATTGCTTTATAACAACCCTTTGAAGTAAGTGGTCCAAATATGATCCACATTTTTCAGATGAAGAAACTGAGGCTTAGAATTTAAGTAGGGTCATGACCAGAATCAAACCCAGGTCTTCTGATGCCAAGCCCAGGGCACTCCATTGTTTTAGCCAAGATAATCTAACACAAACGAGGTTAGAGGTGAAAGAAGAATCCTATGATATGATATGATATGATATGATATGATAAGATTGTCCGAGATACAGGTCTTGAATTTGAATGCCAGGTAGAGTTCTGAAAGGCTGACTGTTGGCTGTCAGAATGGCTTTTCATTGATGCATAAGTCTGAGGAAATATCCATGTTGCAAAACCAAAAGTGGAATCCAGTCTGATGGGTCTAGAAGGAGGTAGCCAGAAGTTTAAGAATTGACAGTTTGAGAGGCTGCTAGGTGGCTAAATGGATTAAGAATCAGAATGTGTGACCCTGGGCAAGTCACTTAACCCTCTGCTTAGCCCTTACTGCTCTTCTTCTGCCTTGGAACCAATACACAGTATGGATTCTAAAGCAGAAGGTAAGGGTTTTTTAAAAATCAATAGTTCAGTTAGTAGTTAAGCAACAGACTGCTGAGCTTCTAGTAAACCAGGAAAATCTCTGTTTCATAGTAACCGGTCTAAATGAGCATGCCTATGCTCCAACTTCCCCTGAATTGATTTAGATTTAGTTTCCATGCCAGGGAAACTCTCCACTTCCACAGAATTTCCTGCCTGACACAGAGGAGATACAACAGGGGACACTGCTCAGGGACATTCAGGTCAGCAGTAGTAAGAAACTGTCCTGATGAGTCCTAGAAGAAAGAAGGAGATAGCCACGTGTGTCCCAACATAAAAACGTGGGTGCCCACACATCTCAGAGTGCTACAAATGATCAGAGATCGTCTGAGACCCCAGTTCTAATTTTCCTGGTATCTGGATCTTCTGCTTGCCCTAGAATACATCCCTTCACCTGCCCCCTGAATTTTGATAATCAAATCATTCTGGTTCTGGTTCTGGATCTCTCAGATCTTCAGCCACCCTTTTGCCTTTGTCTAGCTAAAGATGCACAACTATCCCTTCTATTCTGTGACTTTCCTCATTGTGGCTCCCATATATCATGCATAGGTCAACAGAAGAAATTAAACAGGAATTTGAGAAGAGTTTTCAGGAAGCTTCAGACAACACAGAAGTTTATCACGGGCAGCTAGGTGGTTCAGTGGAGGGAGAGCCAGGCCTAGAGATGGGAAGTCCTGGGTTCAAATATGACCACAGACATTTCCTGGCTGTGTGACCCTGGGCAAGTCACTTGACCCCCATTGCCTAGCCCTTACCACTCTTCTTGGAACCAATACACAGTATTGATTCCAAGATGGAAGGTGAGGGTTTAAAAAAAATTATATATATATATATATATATATATATATATACCAGATATATATATATATACCAGATATATATATATATATATATATATATATATATATATTCTACAGCCATCCTTTGTCTAGCAGGCAAAACAACATAATTTCTGTGACCTCAGAGAAGAGGAAAGCTTCCGTCTCTCCCAGTCTCGTGTTCTATATTTCTTAAATCTCTTAGAGTCTGCTTCAGTTGGGCACAGGGCCGTCACCCAATCAATACCTGGTAATGAGCTGATTGTCTATTCCGTCCAGGCCCCAGAATAGAATCAGGCTCCTGAAGTTCAGACAAAGCTGCACCATGTCGGGTCATCTAGAGGTGTCCAAGAACCCAACTGATAGCTGCTGCCCTCCCCTTCCTTTCCCTCACTGATCCTCCCACGCGGAATCCAAATGGCCATTGCTCCCTGGCACTATTTCCCCCCATCAGGCTGCACCAGAAATCGTGCCCCTGATGAAGCAGGCTTGGGAAGTCGTGGAGAGCCCCAAGACGCCAAGCACAGAAAGTGTGCTTCCCACAGGATGTCAGCGGCACCACGAGGCCCGGACAGATGGCCTTCGCTGTGGTCCATGTGGTGATCTAGAGTCGCTGAGCCAGTCCCAATGCCGGAGAACTAGAGCCAGCTCCTTCTGTTGCCTTATTGTGACTCTATTTTTTTCCCATCAGGCTGCGTGCTCCCCTCCCTGATCCTTGGCCGCTGAGGAGAGAGAGGCCTTTATCAAAGCAGGTCCTCCATCTGGGATGACCCGCCATCTTCCATCTCTGCTCAGCATCCTCAAGTAGTGGGTGCCACAGCTGGCTGGAAGTAGAGCGAATGTCGAGTTGCCATCTGGAATGTTGTTTGTTTATTTTCTTTCCATCCAACTGAGCCTGAATAAATTAAAAGTACAAGGGAACCTGTACTGGCTGGGGACCGCAAACTGGCCTTCCACAGCTGGGAAGAGCTGTTTTGGGGGGCAGTTTCCAGCTCCTGGCCATGAGTTTATATATCAACAGGGGAAAACATACGGTACTGTCTGAATGCTGGAAAACTTACCTGTTGTGAGGAGGAAGAGGCTGAAAATGTCATTTCTTTCCCTGACCCATCCTCAGGGTGGGACTGCCTTGGTTTCCTCAACTATAAGATTGAAATGATAAAAAAAGAAAAGAAAAGAAAAGAAAAGAAAAACCCTTCCCTGGATTGTTGTGAAAATCAGATGGGATATTTAAAAAGTACTTAGCACAGTGTCTAACACAGCAGGCACTTTCCCATCCTTCCTTCTTTCCTTTCTCCCTTCTTTCCTTCATTCCTATTTTACTTCCTTTCTTCATTCGTTCCTTCTCAATAGAAGCTGTCTTCCCAGATGACTGGCATGAAGCCTGGAAATGAAGGGGAGCAAGCTAGCTATTACTATCCCTACTTTACAGATGAGGAAACTGAGGTAGACAGAGGTTAAGTTTGGAAAAATAAGCAACATGAGAAAAGGAAAGGTTGAACCAGATTATGCAAGCCCTTAAAATCTAGGAGAAATAACACAGTGTAATGGATAAAGGATTAAACTTCAAGTCAGAAAGATCTGGGTTCAAATTTTACTTTTAGAAGTGGCTAGATGACTGAAGTCAGGAGGATCTGGGTTCAAATCCAGCCTCAGACATTTTAACTGTGTGACCTTGGGCAAGTCACTCAATCCCCATTTGCCTAGCCCTTGTCTTTCTGTGTTGGAGTTGTTATTAAAAGAGAAAGTAAGTTGTTTGTTTTTTTTAATCTTACCTTAGAATTACTATCTTAATCTCACCTTCTCCTTCTCATTTTTTTTAATCTGGAAGATGAAGGGATTGGACCCTATTGCCTCTATTATCCCTTTCTATTCTAAATCTATGATCCAGGCAAAAAATCTGATTTTGCTCCCTAGGCAAGAAGGAGCCACTGAAGATTTTTGAACCAAGAAGTGACTTGACTGGATCTGTGAGGCAGGAAAATGATTCTGATCATGGAGTGAAGGAAGAGAAACAGTGCGTAATGCAATGGGAAATGGGGGCCGTCACTGACCGACTCTGCCTGGACCCTGATGCAGATGGTCAGAGCTGGAGTGGCCCCGGGTCCCAGAAAGCAGCTGCCCTTTGCCTCGCTGATTTATACCCCCTTAGATTATCAGCTTCTTTAGCTTCTCCCAACTCTCAAAGCTGGGGATTGTCACCTCAACAAGTGTGGACAGACAAGGCCCAGCTGTTGGGTTTTTTTTTCTTTTTTTAAACTTTCAAATTTGAAACTTAATGAGTATCAGTTCCAGAGCAAACAAATAATAAGGGCTAAGCAAATGGGGTGAAGTGACTTGCCCAGGGTCACACAGTTAGGAAGTGTCTGTGGTCACATTTGAACCCAGGACCTCCTATCTTCAGACCTGGTGCTCAAACTGCTGAGGCACCTAACTGCCCCCCAGCTATCTTCTTGCAGCTGTCTGCTACTGCCCTGCTCAGAACCTTTGTGGAAAGAAAGGTGAGGAACAAGGGGGCGGCAAAAGAGGAAAGGAAGGAAAAATAATAAACAAAAAGCACCCCTAAGCCCCTAGTGGGTGCCAGACACTCTGCTATAAACACTATCTCACCCTAGTTCAAATATCAATAATATGGAAATGTCTTGATCAATGACACATGTAAAACCCAGTGGAATTGCGTGGCTACAGGAGGGCATTGGTGGGAGGAGAGGAGGGAAAGAGCATGACTTGTAACCATGGGAAAATATTCTAAATTAACTAACTAAATAAAATTTAAAAGCAAATAAACAATCACTATCTCATTTGATTCTACAACGATCCTGGGAGATAGGCAGTAATATTGCAGCAATTAGGCAGGGCAGTGGATAGAGTGCTGGGTCTGGAAGTCAAGAAGGCTCATCTTCCTGGCTTCAAATCTAGCCTCAAACACTTCTTAGCTGTGAGACCCTGGGCAAGTCGTGTCATCCTCTTTGCCTCAGTTTCCTCAAACAAGCCAGGGAAGGAAATGGCAAACCACCCTGGTATCTTTGCCAAAAAATCCCAAATGGGGGAGGGGGGAGGGGAACTGGGTAGCTCAGTGGATTGAGAGTCAGGCCTAGAGAGGGGAGGTCCTGGGTTAAAATCTGGCCTCAGACACTTCCCAGCTGTGTGACCCTGGGCAAGTCACTTGACCCCCATGGCCTAGCCCTTACCACGCTTCTGCTGTGGAACCAACACACAGTATTGACTCCAAAACAGAAGGTAAGGGTTTAAAAACAAAAAAAATCTCAAGTGGAGCCACAAAAAGTCAGAAACAACTGAGCAACAACAAGGTGTCAATATCCCTATTTTGCAATTGAGAAAACGGAGGCAGGCAGAGGTTAAGAGGCTTGCCTAAGATCACACCCCGGTGAAGGCTGGACTGGAGTGTGGGTCTTCCTGACTGGAGCCTCAGTAGGCTGTCCATTGAGCCACCTCATCGCCTCTCCGAAGAGGAATAAAGAAGAGAACAGAGGGAAAGAGAAGCCCTGGTCTCCCTGCTGCTGAGGCATCACTTCCTATTACCGTTTCTAGGGTCTACGGCACGCAGGATTAAGCCCCAGCAGGGCAGGAGCGCAGCCTCCTCTGAGCTCTGTCCGTCCTCCGCAGGCAGCGGTGCTCTGCACGGAGCAGGTGCCAATAACTATTTGTCCCATGGATGGGACCTGCATTCTTCGGCAGACGCCAGCACCCCATCCCTTTGACAGACAAGAAACAAAACTCAGGTCTGGCTGAGAACCTGAAAGCCAGATGGAGACGTTTCCTGTGCAGCCAGAAATAGAGAAAGCCACAGAGAAAGAGCCAAGTTCTGAAACATCCTTACAGGACAGGAACAAGCATATAAATACATCCTTGTTTTTTATTAAAAAATAGAATCAAGGGGGCAGCTGGGTGGCTCAGTGGATTGAGAGCCAGGCCTAAAGACAGGAGATCCCGGGTTCAAATCTGGCCTCAGACACTTCCCAGCTGTGTGATCCTGGGCAAGTCACTTGACCCCCATTGCCTAGCCCTTACTGCTCTTCTGACTTGGAGCCAATACCCAGTATTGACTCCAAGATGGAAGGGAAGGGTTTTTTAAAAATAATAATAATAAAATAAAAAATCAAATCAAAATGGATGTTCCTTCAAAGAATCCTACACATGGGGAAGTGGGAAAGCAGGAGGTGAATCTGGGGCACAGTGGGATTAAGTGACTTGTCCAGAGATGTGGAGCATGAGCCATTCTACGGGAGAACTGGATCACAACAGAGATGTCTCCATACACAGATTCATGAGCTTTCCATTGTGCTACCTTATCAAAGAATGATGGATTGGAGTTGGGAAAATTCATTTTCCTGATTTCAAATCCAGCCTCCAGCACTTACCAGCTGTGTGACCCTGGGCAAGTCATTTAATCCTGTTGGCCTCAGTTTCCTTCTCTATAAAATGAGCTGGAGAAGGAAATGGCAAACTACTCTAGTATTTTTGCCAAGAAAACTTCAAATGGGGGTCAACAAAGAGTCAGCCATGACTGAAACAACTGAACAAAAACAAGACCAACAGAAAGTTCTGGGTAAGAAGGAGAGAGAGGATCATTTTATTTCTTCTTCTTCTTCTTACTGCTCCTACTTTGTCTCCTTCTAAGTCTCCTCTCCCTCAGACACCCTAATTTCAGACAACTCCTAAAGCCAAGATCTCAGCCCCCTTTTCTTTTTCCTCTGTGATCTTTCATATGTTTTCATGGTTTTTATTATTTCCTTGTAATGGATGAACCTAAAATCAGCATCTGGAGTTCTGAATGACCAGTTGAACTCTGGTCCTGTAGCTCTGGTTGCTGTCCATGCTCAGGTATCCCATTATTACTTTAAACTCTGTATGTCCAAAATCACACTCATCATCATTCCCTTAAAAAATGAACCACGTAACTGATTTCTCTATTTTTCCCCCCACATGATCTTCAAGTTTAAAAAAACCTTAGAGGTATCTTTGACTCCTCTCAATTTCAAATCTCTAGGGCATTGTTTCTTAGCTTTTTTTTTCCATCATGAAGCCTGTGAGATTCTGATTGAAGATCCTGAGATTCTGATGAAGCCTGTGTTCTCCTCAAAATATTTTAAGTGCATAAAATAAAATACATGAAAATTCAAAGAAAATCAATTAAATAAAAATAAAGATGTAATCCCCCCCCCCATCTAAACCCATGGATTCCTTGAAATCTATGTATGGAACCTCAGAAGTTCCCTTGTTAGAAACCTTTGCTCCAGGATTATAAATTGAAAAACAGTAGCATACCTGCATAACACTAATGAAAATCACTGATTCCAACATATAAATAAAATAATCAAAATAACAAAGCTTTGTGCATATAGGTATGGATGATCCCCTTGTAATAATCTTCCTCTCAGGAATCTCCCATTTATTGAAGTTCTTTTTTTTCCCATTGTCACAATAAATATTCAATTAAGAGAAACTGAGGCAGGAAAATCCAAGTATAATCCATTTATTGGCAATGCTAGCAATTACCAGTAACAGAGGTCAATGATAACCGTTTATACAGTTTGGTTAAATAAATTCATTACATAGGGCCTATTGGTGTCAATTAAGACTGTGAGAGGTTCATAATTGTGCAGATTTGCAAAAAAGAGTCTCCAGAATCCATTTCTTGTTGTTGAATTGTTTTCAATCATGTCTGACTCTTCATGACCCCATCTGAGGTTTTCTTGGCAAAAGTACTGGAGTGATTTGCCATTTCCTTCTGTAGCTCATTTTACAAATGAGGAAATTGAGTTAAACAAGATTAAGTGACTTGCCTAGAGTCATATTGCTAGGAAGTATCTGAGGCCAGAATCCATAGTAACACAGAAAACAGGGTTGAACATCTTCTGGAAAATCCCCAACTCAATAACGCCCCCTATACCAGAGAAACCTAGTGCTAGCAAAAAGTCTCCCGGCCTAATTGAATTGTCTTCTATTCATCTTCTTTATCTCTCTCTAGGGACAGGTCCAGTCTCAGCTGTTTGCAGTCTCCTTCAACGACTCTTATGAACTTTCCTACCAAGGCCTTTATCAAATAAATCCAATCCTGATCCTTAGAAATTAGTCATAATGATTACTGCTGTGATTACTAAAACTCTTAACTTTTAATCAATCAATAATAAATTTCATATCATTATAACTTTCAAATGACTTCCCCTCCTTGACTCTCCCATAATTGAATCCATCCTTTTAACAAATAAATACAAAGAATAAAACTAATCAACAAATTGCCATATCAAAAAAAATGTATCCCTTAATACATGTATAACCCAGTAGAATTGCTTGTCAGATCTGGGAGGGTGGAGGGAAGAGGGGTGGGAGATAGCATGAATCATGTAACCATGGGAAAAAAATGTTAACATATTTTTAAATGTATCCCTAACATGAATAGGCAGTTTTCACATGAAATCAAAACGATCAATAAGCACACGAAAAAGTGTTCTAAATTCCTCCTGATTAGAGAAATGCAAATAAAAACAATACTGAGGTATCACCTCACACCTAGCAGAGTAGCCAGTATGACAGCAAAGGAAAGTAATGAATGCTGGAGGGGATGTGGCAAAGTAGGGACATTAATGCATTGCAGGTGGAGTTGTGAATTGATCCAACCATTCTGGAGGGCAATTTGGACCTATGCCCAAAGGGCGATAAAAGACTGTCTGCCCTTTGGTCCATCCATAGCACTACTGGGCTTGTATCTCAAAGAGATAATAAGGGAAAAGACTTGTACAAGAATATTCATAGCTGCGCTCTTTGTGGTGGCCAAAAATTGGAAAATGAGGGGATGCCCTTCAATTGGGGAATGGCTGAACAAATTGTGGTATATGTTGGTGATGGAATACTATTGTGCTCAAAGGAATAATAAAGTGGAGGAATTCCAAGGGGACTGGAACAACCTCCAGGAAGTGATGCAGAGCGAAAGGAGCAGAACCAGGAAAACATTGTACACAGAGATGGATACACTGTGGTACAATCGAAGGTGATGGACTTCTCTACTAGCATCAATACAATGATCCAGGACAATCCAAAAGAACACTACCCACATCCAGAGAAACAACTGTGGGAGCAGAAATGAAAAAGGAAAAACATATGATTGATCACGTAGTTTGATGGGGATATTATTGGGGTTTTGATGTTTAAAGATCACTCTATTGCAAATATGAACATGGAAAAAGGTTATGAACAATGATACATGTATAACCCAATGGAACTGCTTGTCAGCTCCAAGAAGGGGGAGGGAAGAGCGGTGGGAAAGAACATGAATCTTGTACCATGGAAAAAATTCTAAATAAATTTTTAAAAAAGAAATATTAAAAAATGCATCCCTAAAATAGGTGTAAGTGATAACATTTGTATAACTCAGTGGAAGTGCTTGTTGAATCTGGGATGGGGGAGAGAAGAGGGGAGGGAAAGGAAAGTGAAATATGTAAACATGGAAAAACATTTCAAAAATTAAAAATTTTTTAAAAAAGAAATGTCCAAAAAATGTAACTAATTCTCCTCCTATAGCACACCATCTCTCTGACAAGAGGTAAAAGACTTGTGTCATCATTAGTCTTCAATTGTTTGTGGTCATTTAATTAACAAATATTTATTGAGCACTTGCTATTTCATACATGATCAGCACATTAATTGATAACAATTAATTGATAAGAATTCTAGAATCTTTCTTTTTTTAAAGCCTTACTGGAAGGTCTCAGAATCAATACTAAGTATGGGTTCCAAGACAGAAAAGTGGTAATGGCTAAGTAACTGGGGTAAAGAATATTGTCCAGGGTCACACAGTTAAGAAGTGCCTGAGATCAAATTTGAACCCAGGATTTTCCATCTCCAAGCCTGTTCTCTCTCCACTGAACTACCCAGCTGTCCCTGGAATCTTTCAATGTTTTTTGCTTTTGTGGTCATCTTATAAATTATTCTCCTGCTTCTATTTGCTTCACTCTTCATCAACTCATGTAAATCTTCCTCTGTTTTTCTGAATTCATCATAGTCATCAATTCTAATGGCACAATAATATCTCATTACATTCATCTGTCACAAGTTGTTCAGCCATTATCCAATGGATGGACACTCACTTTCCTTCCAGTTCTTTGCTTTCAGACTCATTTTTGCAACTTCCTAAAACACATTGTCCACCCAGATATTTTCCTAACACCTCAAATTCAATGTATTCCAAACTGAATTCATTTTCTTTCCTTCTAGATCTGCCCCTCCTTCTGACTCCACTGCGTTCATCCATGGAATTCCTGCTGAATAGGACTCCCATGTCAGAAACCTTGATGTTATTATCTTTGACTTTTTCCTTTCTTTCACCCTTCATATCCAATTAGTTACTAAAGTCCATCTGTTCCAACTCTGCCACATCCATTCTTTTGATTTTTTTTCCCACCACCATTGCCCTAGTATTGACCTTCATTTCAGTCCTCATGGACTGTGGCAAGTCTCCTAAAGGTCTCCCCTCCTCCACTTTCTTCCGCTCCAACCCATCCTTCATTCTGGTGTAAGAATAATCTTTTTTATATATGACTTGCCTCAGTTCATAAACCCAAAGTAGTTCCCTATTGTGGATTGAATAATGTTTAAATGCCTTTGCCTGACATTTAATTACCTCTATAATTAGACTCTACTCTAACTTTATAGCCATATCTCATGTCCCCTTCACACATTGTCCTCTAGCTTCCCTCATCCTCTAACTAAATTCAGCACCTCTAAGTTCCCAAAACTCCCTTCATTTTACCACCTCCATGCCTGGGCTCATGTCCCCTATACCTAGAATGACCTTCCCTCTCCCTTTTTTCATATATCATAAAATCTGTTTAGTTTTTTTCTTTTCTCAGTCTTATCATCTGTCTTAAATTTAATATTGTGTGTTGGTTCCAAGGCAGAAGAGTGGTAAGGGCTAGGCAATGGGGGTTAAATGCCTTGCCCAGGGTCATACAACTAGGAAATGTCTGAGATCAAATTTGAACTCAGGACCTCCTGTCTCCAAGCCTGACTCTGAATCTACTTGAGCCATCTAGCTACTCCCAATCCATTTAGTTTTTAAAGTCCTTCATAACTTTGCCCCCAATCTATTTTTCAAGATGAGGTGACAGTCATGTTCACCAACAGCCAGGACTCCATGAACTGACTGACCCTCTCTCTCCCTTTTAGGGAACTCAAGATTGTGTTTTGGTCTGTTTCATTCATCCTTTTTGGTTCTAGGCACAGGTGATGGAATCCTCAGACCCCAATTGCCCAGTCCTTACAGTTCTTCTGTCTTGGAATAATAGATAGTATCATTTTTACAATGGAAGGTAAGGGTTTAAGGGGGGGAAAGTATATTGGCAAAGAAGAAAAAAAGACACATTTTGAAGTTTAGTCTGCATTATTACTATTTTCTTCATCATTTTCTTAAGTCTAAATAAGCAACATAATAACAAATTAAGCATTGTTTTTCTGAGGTATAAATGCTCACACTGAAAATCTAACAATGGCTGGTTCAAGGCTGTTCCAACAACACACCTCTTTTCCCAATCACCTACTTACTAGGGCAGGAGTTAAAATCCACAAACTTTGTTTTTGTTTTGTTTCCAGTATTTGATGACTGTATTTCAATATAATTGATTTCCTTTGTAAACTTAAGCATTTAAACACATGATTCTGAGAAGGGATCTGTACACTTCACCAATCTGCCAAAGGCATGCGTCATACAAATTAAAATAATTTACCCAGTTCCCTGCCTTTAGTTCTTGAGTATTAATTAGGGAAAGATGGGAGAATAGAGGGAGGTATTGCTTTGACAAGGGAGCTTTTCCTAAGTGAGGAACATTCCTCTGAAGAGTCAGGGGGATAAAATGTCAAGATTTGTTGGCATCTGCCTGGATTGTTAAATTGTGATTGGACTCTGAATATGTATATAGGTGGTCACCAGGGAATTAATTTCTAAATCCCAAAATTAATTACTAAAGTAAATGGAATTTATGGTAGTTTATTTACAATAGAGGGAAGATATTAAGGAATGAGAGAGAGAGAGAGAGAGAGAGAGAGAGAGAGAGAGAGAGAGAGAGAGAGAGAGAGAGAGAGAGCATGAGCACTCTGGCTTCCTCTGAACCAGATAGAAATACTAAGGTACTAAGGCCCTTAAAATACTGAGTTATCACCTTTTGGGGATTAAAATCTAAAAATAGATTGTGGATTACAATTCAATCTTCCAATAAAGGAAGAACTAAGTATCTTCACTGTTACAATCAGGAGATAACTAAATTCAATCTTCACAGGATCTGGAATTGGTGACAGCAATACCCTACAAGTTTGAAGATGGGAAAACCCTTCTCTCAGGTCAAGCCCTTGTGGGACCAAAAAGGGCAGGAGCTTTGGTGAAAGTCCCCAGGCTGTCACTTCAAGATTGGAGTTGGAAGTTAATGAGAAATGAATCTCCCATTAGAGGGGACAGATTCTGAAATCTGTCCCCCCACTGTGTGGTGACAGAAGCCAGGAACCATAAAAGAAAAGGATTTGTTTTTAAGGGAATGTTGGTTTGGGCTAAATCAAACTGATATAGACAAGGAAATTTATTTGACCATGAACCAGTGGTTGCCTTAAAAATTAATCAGAGAAATAAATTTAAAATTATTTTAAAATAATGAACCCGAATTTTAGAACTGGGAGGGACCTCACAGATGATTTAGTACAACCTCTTATTTTTCAGATGAGAAAACTGGAACCCAGAAAGGGGATATTGACTGTTACCATTTCATAGCAGAGGGTCAGGCCTGGGATCAGGGTGACTTGATTTCAAATGCAGCCTCAGAGAAATGCTAGAGTACATATATGGGCAAGTCATTTAACCTTAGATTGCCTCCATTCTCTCATCTGTAAAAGTGGGGATAATAATAGCACTTACCTAAATGGGGATGTTGCAAGAACCAAATGATCTAATATTTGCACAGTGTTTAAATACAGTGCCTGGCACATAGTAAGGGCTATATAAACCTTCGGTTTTATTATAGCTCCTCAAGGGAGGAGGCTATTTTGTCATTTTTGGTTGGGTATCCTCAGTGTTAAGAACACAGTAAACACTTAATAAATTCATGCTGACCTGAATTGAATTGAACCCTCAATCTCTTGATTACCACTAGTCCAAGGCTCACTGCCATGACAGCTCCCTAAGACAAACCATTGATTTGCATTAAAACTTCATTTTGTGGTCCCTCAACTAGAACATGAGAATTAGACAAGATGATCTCTAAGCCTTCTTTGAAATTTAACATGCCGCCATTTCTAAGATACTGTAAAATCATATAATAATGACCAAAATTCACTGTGAACAATTTCTATCCACACAAATGATGTCACCAAAGAAATGAATAATAGAATAATGACATTTTTAATTAGGTTGAACATCAGCTTACTTTTAATTCCTTAAAGTTTCAGTGGCTCCAATTCTATGTGTAATTCAATTGTTCCTGTCCTTTAAGTTGATGAAACCTAAAGTATAAAACACAAGCCCACTCTGTCTTAGAATCCTCATATGAGGCCACATGATTGTGTAAAGGAATTTTTTTTTGGTTGGAAATTCAAAGAACCTAGCAAGAGTAACATTTGCCAAAACCCAGATTGCCTCATCCTGAGTGGGACTGAGTATGGTCACGTTTTCTCTGGCTAGAAGGAAACGGTGAAGTGCCAATGAGAATGACTGCCAAGTGAGCAATTTGGTTGCTCAACCCCCCCACCCCCATAACAGTTTCCCAATTTAAATTATGCTGCCATTATACAGCAATAGTGGTGGCGGCAGCATCACTCCCTATATGGAGTGGAGGAGTAAGCAGCAACTAGCTGTAACTAGGAATCCTTGAGCCCAAAGCAAGTACCACAAATATGTGTTTGTGTGTGCGTGTGTGTTCGTTTTCAACTCTCCCCCCACCCTCATCTCCAATGAAATACTTACAGTTAGAGGTGATCCCTCCCTTCCTTATCTCTCTTCCCTTGATTTCTGATTTCCATTCATATACCTCAGTCTGATGAATTTTAGAGTTATTTAATGCATGTTTGCACCCAGAGCCCTATACAAAAATAAAACCACTACCACTTATTGTGTAAGCTCCATAGAAGTAGTCTGCGTTGTGTATATATAAAGAGACCTGCAAGATTTTATACTATACAGACACAGGACTTTGGTGGTGGGGATGATGCGTAACGAAGGCAAAAATGAAGACTCTGCCACTTCATCTACCTTCATCTATATGTCAATCAAAGAGGATTGTGTTTCACCTCAAAGCCCCTGTCACTAAACAATTCCTACAATCTTTTTTTTTTTTTAGCAGAATCTCCAATGATGGTTTTGGGGACTTGGGATCCAAATAAGGAATTTGATAGAACTTACAAGGAATTTGTTTTACCTTGCCTGAGATCATGGACCTCAACTCAATGCCAGGAAAAAGAAACCAAAAGTCTGTGTTGCTGGAGGGGTTTGGTGGGGAAAAGGCTCCCTTGGTCTGGTTTTATAGCTGCATCATTGAGAGGCTTTCCAACCATTGCACTTTATTAGAAGCAAAGAGCAGCAGATAGGATGGAAGAGCTGAATCCCAAAAGATGGTAGCAGAGAACATCTTGATAGTCACAAGACCTTTGGGGGAGATGGCAGAGAGCAGAGATGAGAAAGTAGCAGAATATAATATGACAACATCCCAAGGCACGGTGCCATGTGCCAGCAGAGGAAATAAGCAGTTCTGCAGTTCTAAAATCACGAATTGTACCATCCACACATGAGCCGTGGATAAAAAAATCATCTTTTCATGAGTGCCATTTTTGTGTTCCCTAACCACACATTATGAGTCTTCCCTGAGGACATTCTGGTCACATATGTTTCTGGCATATGTTCCCTGAATGCATGTTCTGTGACCACACATGTTCTTTCCTGTGAATTCTTCCTAACTGGTGGTATGGTATGTGGGAGAGTGCATAATAGAGAGTAGCCTTCTCTTTCCACTTGATTTGCAATTAACGCCTTTTGTTTTGAAGAAATGTGTTTCCTGACTTGTCAATAAAAGAACACGCGTCAGTGGAGGTTCATGAGATCTAATTTTGAGTGACTATTAACCCACAGAATGCCTATAACCTGGAGTGGCTTTTCTGGGGGCCCACAGATGAGAAAGTAGCCCCAAGGGTCCTATCTGCCTTTATTCATGCCTAGTAACTACCACAGTGCCAAGCATGTAAAAAGCCTTTAATTACTGTTTGTTGAATTAAATGAAATGGTGCCCAGACTTTGTAATGCAATATAACTTCTCAGGGCCAGTAGAAAGGTGAAGAAATTATGTGATTTTAGAAGTAAAATCACTCCAATTTTACCGTTTCACTATTAAAGAAACAAGGAAATTTCCCAGAGCAATTTAACCCCATCCACCCACATACATTGGTTCAGAACTTAAGCTCCCACATGTGTGTCCCATTAACTAGCCAAACAATAAGCATTTATTAAATGTCTACTTTGAGCTGGATGGAGATACCAATATAAAATGTCCAGACACACATTCCTAAACCCCACACACCCACATTTACACACAAACTCTGAAGAGCTTTAAAGATTTTTAAAAAATAAAAGCACTTTTTTGAATTGTACAAATGAAAGATGTGCTGGAGGCAGTGAAGGCAGTAAGGGTTCAAGACCTTCAATCAAATACAATAGAGCCAGTCTATTCTATTTGTTGTTCAGGCTGGTGACTTTAATGAGATTTTCCCACTCTGTGTCCAGTTCTGCACCTGTGAATGTCACTTAATCACCCATTCATTCAACAACCTTCTAAGTCTTATTGGTTTAGAAATGGGCTGATCAGCTTCTAGCCTTTGGGGTCATTCTTCATGATGATCTCTGGAACAGGAGAGGGCTGTAGGCAGTTGGAGTTTCTTTTTTTTTATTTTCAGTTTCATTCTTTTTCTATTTTTTTCCATTTCCATCGTTATGGTCATTGTCTATAAACACCAGTTTTCTAGTTCTGCTTATTCTATTTTGTGTCATTTTGCATAAGTCCTTTTTTAAAAATAAATTTATTTGCTGGTTACATTAAAATTCCCAGATATTCCCACCACTTACCTCCCCTCCCCTACACAATAGAAGGCATCTTAGGACTAAAAAGTAAGTATATGTAAATTATTTCTTTCACATTTCCATTTATCATTTCTTTCTCTGGAGGTGGACATTCACAAGTTATTCTTCAAATATTAATCCTGCAACTGTATATAATAATCTCTTGGTTTTACTTGTTTCGCTATTCATTATTTCATGGAGGTTGTTTTTTTTAAATTAACCTGTTTGTCATTTCTTGTGGCACATTGTATTCAATCACGGATACCACAATTTGTTCAATCATTCCCCAACTGATGGGCATCCCCTCAATTTCCAGTTCTTTGCCATCACAAATATAAATATTCTGGAACATCTAGGTTCTTTTCTTTTTTTCCCTTGTTCTACTTGGGAATCAAATCCAATAGTGATATTGCTGCGTCTAAGGGTATACACAGTTTTATAACTCTCTGGGCATAATTCCAAATTGCTTTCCAATATGGTTGAATCAGTTCACAGTTCCATCTTTTCTCTTTCTTTCTTTTTTGTAGCTGGAGTTTTGAAAGGACCAAAAGGACAGCTCACTCACCCTAGGGTTCTAAAAATGGGACACGTCAACTTGGTAAAACTCCAGGCTTTTCACACATCTCACACATCTCAATTCTTCCTCTATTGTCCGATGATCTCAATGATATAGCACTCTAAGGACTTGAAAGCCCTCTATAAATATAAATTATTATTTTCTATTATATTGTAAAAATTAAAATTAATGTGAAGTAATACAAATATTATATTTTAAGAGAGTTGTTAATGATCATTAGAAATAAAGGAATAAAAGGGATATAATGTTATATATTTCATTAAATATTTCCCAATTGAATCAACACTTTAACATTTTTAAGATTTTGCATTTCCCCAAAAATGTTAAAAAAAAAAACCCTTCTCTAAATGTTGAGTTCCAAATCTTTTCCCTCCCTCTGGTGTCTCTCTTCCACCCCTTGAGAAGACAAACCATATCAATTATCCTTGTGAAGTCACACAAAATATGCTTCCACATTAGCCATGTTGCAAAAGAAAACACAAGAAATGTGTCATTATTATTGTCTTTTTTACTTGAAAGGACTGAGCACAAGAAATATGGAGGAAATTTTTGGTTCTATAATGAACATACATCCCCATCAAAATGAGTTTTATAATCTGTGGATATAACTAACTATATTCCTACACCCTAACTATGTAAGACATAGATAAGATATAGATATATGGAAGGTAGAAATGCAGTAAAAATTAATAGTGATTCTAGGTCCAATGGGATCTTCCAAGAAAACAACAAGAATTTAAATTTTTAAAAAGAAAGTAGAAGGGGGCAGGTGGGTGGCTCTGTGGATTAAGAGCCAGGCCTACAGATGGGACATCCTGGGTTCTAATCTGGCCTCAGACACTTCCCAGCTGTGTGACCCTAGGCAAGTCATTTAACCCCATTGACTAGCCCTTACTGCTCTTCTGCCTTGGAACCAAAATACAGTATTAATTCTAAGACAAAAGGTAAGGGTTAAAAAAGAGAGAAAGAAAAAGAAAAAGAAAAGTAGAATATCTCTAGGAGCAGCTAGATGGTGCAGTGGAGAGTGTACAGGATCTGAATTCAGGAAAATTCATTTTCCTGAGTTCATATCCAGCCTCAGATACTTAGTGTCTGTGTGGCCCTGGGCAAGTCACTTAACCCTGTTTGCTTCAGTTTCCTCATCTGTAAAACGAAAAGAAGGAAATGGCAAACCACTCCAGCATCTTTGCCAAAAAAACCCCAAAATGGAATCACTTAGACATGACTGAATTAAAAAAAAAATGAAAAAAGAAAGTGTAATACTTGTAAATATGGTGAGAGCTATGGCATGACTATCTTTCTGTAAATGCCAACTATTATTAATTCCCCAACCTTGGCTCTGACCAGGTGCCCAGAATTTAACTTGTGATGATTCTGAGGCCTGTGGGATGAGCAATCAACATTCCTTTTGGATCATGTATGGAGTCTAGTCAGACCTCAGCACTAATAGCTCTAAGGGTCCATTCTCATTCTGGGTCAGATCGGATTTACAAAGTGTAAATCCTGAAATAGGACCTTTCTTGAGGAAAAAGAATTAGTTTTGAAGGTATTGATTCCCCCTTAGGCCCCACAAAGCATTTCTCCCAGGTACTTTGGTCATTTGTGTTGTGTCTTCTTCCCCTTCGGAGCTCCATGAAGGCAGGGGATGCCTTATTTTAAGTTTAGCATCTCTCCCAAAGCTGATGCACCCCCTTTTGTCTCTGCATGTACCCATGTTTACATTTGCCAACACACAGAATTCCCACAGAGGCGCAGAGACCCGATGAGGTATAAAGATAACTGAGGGGACGTGGTCCTGGGATCAACTCAAATCTGTTTTGAGAAAACTCTTTTGGTTAAAAACCAAACAAACCTCGAGTAAATTTTGCTAAGAATTGCCCTTCTCAGTCCCAGAAAGCTAGTGATGGAACTCCCCCTCCTTCCTTTCATTTGAGAGGTCTGGGACTGTGGCGTGTAATCCTGCACACTCTCATTGCACAGCTCTACTGGTCAGTTTGCTTTCCTGTCAGCAGCCCAGCCTGCAGCGGCCATCCTCCTGATGGGGGGGGGGGGGGAGGACTTAGGGGAAGCAGCTGACCTGTGTTTGCACCAAAAACAAGGACCTTGGGAGAAAGGTGTCAAGGTAACAGGATCCTGGAGATAACAGCTCAAGCCCAAAGAAAGGATGGAGGTGGCAAAGTCCGGTGATTTGGAGCCCTGGGGAAAAGCTCCAATTGCCCTGTCCTAGTTCTACCTTTGCCTCAGCCCTCCATCCAGTGTGTTTATCCCTTCTCTTGGGCAGAATGTTTCTTTTTCTAAGAGAACTTTTACCCTGGCACAGCCTCCTGCCCGGCCCGTCACTCTGCTTGGCTGCCCCCAAGCTGCAGCAAAGCTCCGAACAATCCCCCCGTGCTCCTGACTTGCGGGTCGGGTACACCTTACTGGTCCGGCTGGTCTGGAGCAGCTCCTGCTCACCACAGAAGAGAACCCAACTGGGAGTGATGCCACGGTCCATCCCCCCCTCAAAAAATAACCACACTCCTGGACTTCTGACCAGTGCCCTGAAGCTGAAGGCGTCTTCCTCCTGAGAAATACAGCAATCAACACGCTCCCCAGCCACCCACGTGCTCTGCGGCAGCACGGGCGAATGGCGTTGTCATTAACAGATGTGGGAGAAAGGCCATCGGCAGGGAGACAGTGGAGGAGGAGGAGGAGGAGGCTGGGAGATGTTTTAGGAAGATTAAGTGATGTTTACTCTGCAGCTCCAGAGCCAGCAGCCTGAAAATATCTCTATATTAGGTGGGTCTGGGGAAAGGAAGGCTGAAGCCTGACTCTCGGGTTTCTTTCTAATTCAGGCCAAAAGTCTAAATTGGAATTCAGGCAACAGAACTGGATTTGGAGTCCTTTAAAAACCTGAGTTCGAATTCTAGCTGTAATGGTTGTTCTCTAGGGTCCTGGACACATCGCTTCTCCAGGCTTTTACAGTCTTCTTCTCTAAAATGGAGAACGAACTAGAAAATCTCTGGAGTCTCTTGTAATTCCAAATTGTAGGTTTTTATGGTCCACACAGCTGATCTCAGTCCAAGTGATCTGATTCCAACTCCTGCCTTTGCCAATAACTTTGCCTGTTCTTTTTCTGGGCTTCTGTTTTCCTCCTCTGTAGAATCTTTGGTATTCAGTCATTTTTCAGTTGTATCTGACTCTTTGAGACCCCATTTGGGGTTTTTCTTGGCAAAGATCCTGGAATGATTAGTTGCTTCCTTTTCCAATTCATTTTACAAATGAGGAAACTGAGGCACTTTCCTCAATGGGGTTAAGTCACTTGCCTAGGGTCACAGAGCTAGGAAGTGATCGGTCTTTCCTTTTCCAGCTCATTTTACAGATTAGGAAACTGAGGCACTTTCCTCACTTAACAGGGTTAAGTCTCTTGCCTAGGCACACAGCTAAGAAGTGTCTGAGGTCAGTTTTGAACTCAGGAATATGAGTCTTCCTGACTCCAGCCCTGGCACTCTATCCACTGAGCCACTAGCTGCCTCTATACAGTAGGACTGCTCCATTTTACATCCTTGAACACCTGACGAAGGGACCTAAAGCCACTGGATTCTAAGACTAATGAAGAGATAATCCAAGCAGAGATAATTGGAAGCAACTGTGTCTCCATGATTTGGAATTCTGGACCTGGAGTCAGGAAGACCTGAGTTCAGAAGTCAAATTTATAAGAATACAAGCCATTCCCCAATTGACAAATGATCAAAGGATATGAATAAGTGGCTTTCAGATGAAGAAATCAAAGCTATTGATAATCATATGAAAAAATATTCTAAATCCCTCTTGATTAGAGAAATGCAAATTAAAACAACTCTGTGATATCACCTCACACCTATCAGATTAGCCAATATGACTGTAAAGGAAAGTGATAAATGTTGGAGGGGAATATAGCAAAATTGGGACACTAATTCATTGTTAGTAGAGATGTGGATTGATCTAACCATTCTGGAGGACAATTTGGAGCTACGCCCAAAGGGCTGTAAAACTGTGCATACCCTTTGATAATACCACTACTAGTCTGTATTCCAAAGAGATTTTTTAAAATAGCAAAGTGGGCAGCTGGGTGGCTCAGTGGATTGAGAGCCAGGCCTAGAGACAGGAGGTCCTAGGTTAAAATCTGGTCTCAGATATTTCCTAGGTGTGTGACCCTGGGCAAGTCACTTGACCCCCATTGCCTAGCCCTTACTGCTCTTCTGCCTTAGAAACAATACAGAGTATTCATTCCAAGATGAAAGGATTTTAGTAAAAAATTAAAAAAAGTAAAGGACCTACTTGTACAAAAATATAGCAGCTCTTTCTGTGGTGGCAAAGAACTGGAAATTTTCTTTGTTTATTTTGTTTTTTATTGTCATGCAAAACATACTTCCATATTGGTCGTTGTCATAAGAGCAAAATCATACATAACCAAAATCCCAAAATAAAACCAAAGATACACTGATATGAAAGATTTAAACTCAGGAATCTGAATCTTTCTGACTCTAGACCTGGCACTCTATCCACTGAGCCACATAGCTGCCTCTATGGTATTAACTGGAGTAAAGAATTGGAAATTGAGGAGATGTTCATCAATTGAGGAATGGCTAAACAAATTATGGTATATGATGCCAATGGAATACTATTGTGCTGTAAGAAATGATGGACAGAATGATTTCAGAAAGAATTGCAAAGATGTACGTGAATTGATGCAGAGTGAAATAAGCAGAACCAGGAAAACATTGTACTCCATAATAGCAATACTGTGGAATGATCACCTGTGAAAGATTTAGCTACTCTTGGCAATACAACGATCCAGGACAATTCTGAGGGACTTAGCACAAAGAAAGCTATCCACCTCTGACTCTTCGAGACCCCATTTAGGGGTTTTCTTGGCAAAGATCGTGGTATGATTTGTTGTTTCCTTTTCCAGCTCATTTTACAGATGAGGAAGCTGAGGTACTTTCCTCACTGTTGGAGTAAGAATACAGATCAAACCCTGCTGTTTTTCACATTAGTTTATTTGGGTTTTTATTGGGGGTTTTGGTTTTGTATGAGTATTCTCTTACAAAAATGAACAATATGGAAATGTGTGTTACATGATAATACCCAGATCAGATTGCTTACCATCTCTGGGAAGGGGGAAGGAAGGTAGGAAGGAAGATAATTTGGGTCACATAACTTGAGAAAAACTACTTGGAAAATTGTTATTACAGGTAATTGATAAAAATAAAATATCTTTACAAAAAGAAGAAAATTCCAATCTGGCCTCAGATACTTCCTAGCAGTGTGATCCTGGGCGAGTCACTTAACCTCTGCCTGACAAAAGGATCCACTGGATTCACTGGAGAAGGAAATGGCAAACCCCATTAGTAGCCTTGGACCTTGGGGTCACAGAGTCAGACACAGTTGGACAACAACAAATGGTCGTTGAAGTCAGAGCATCTGGGTTTGAATCACATGCTATATGACTTTGGGCAAGTTACTTAACTTCTCTAGACCTTCACTGTAAAATGAGACAGTTAGACTAGATGGTGCCTACAGTCCCCATCAGCTCTTAATTTAAGATACTGTGAACAAATGATTGGAAATATGAACAACAGAAGGGTTGTCAGCCTCAGGTTTTCTGGCATGACTCCCTCTGCAGCAACTCTACTCCTCAGTCTGTCAAACATTTATTAAGTGACCACAGTATGCCAGGCACTCTTCTAAGCACAATGGAGGCAAAGAAAAGCAAAAGACAATCCCTGTCTTCAAAGAGCTCACAGTCTAATAGAGGAGAAAATATGCAAACAACTATGTACAAGCTATAGATAGAATAATTGGGAAATAATCAAGAGAGAAGGCACTAGAATGAAGGGGGGTTGGGAAAGGCTTTCTATAGAAGGTGGAATTTTAGGTATGACTTGAAGAAAGCCAGGGAAATGACAGGAAGGTGGCTCTGTGGATAGAAAGTCAGGCTTGGAGATGAGAGGTCCTGGGTTCAAATGTACCCTCAGACACTTCCTAGTTATATGACCTTGGGCAAGTCCCTTATGCTCTTTTGCCTTAGAGGAGACACATAGTAACACTTCTAAGATAGAAGATAAAGTGGAAAAGGAAGGAAGGAAGGAAGGAAGGAAGGAAGGAAGGAAGGAAGGAAGGAAGGAAGGAAGGAAGGAAGGAAGGAAGGAAGGAAGGAAGGAAGGAAGGAAGGAAGGAAGGAAGGAAGGAAGGAAGGAAGGAAGGAAGGAAGACAGAAAGACAGAAAGACAGAAAGAAAAGAAAGAAAGAAAGAAAGAAAGAAAGAAAGAAAGAAAGAAAGAAAGAAAGAAAGAAGAGAGAGAGAGAAAAAAGAAGAGAGAGAGAAAGAGAGAGGGAGGGAGGGAGGAAGGAAGGAAGGAAGGAAGGAAGGAAGGAAGGAAGGAAGGAAGGAAGGAAGGAAGGAAGGAAGGAAGGAAGGAAGGAAGCCAAAGAAATCAGGAGGTGAAGAGGAAGAGGAAGAAAATTCCAGACGGGGGACAGTCAGTGAAAATGCCTGGAGTTCAGAGATGGGAGTGTCTTGTTGGAGGAAGATCAAAGGAGGCCAGTGGCAATGGATGGGAGAGTATGTGGCTGAGTGAGGGAAGTGAAGATATAAAAATTCTGGAGAGGTCTATGGGTGGGAGAATAGGTTGGCTATCTCTTGAAACCTTTGAAAAGAGGATTTTGTATTTATATGGGCCAGGGGACCAGCCCCCCCTCCCAATGTAGGTCAGCAATGAACCTGAGTGGGGGACCCTTTGGCCCTCCTGCCTTCTCCTGAGCTTCACCCAATCACAGCAGGGTGTGCCTGGGTGACTGCCTCCATCCCAGAGCTGCAGAGCAGAGGCCAGTCCGGGTCCAGAGTTCCAGCAGAGCGGCAGGGAGCCTGTGCCAGAAGTTGGCGGAGGGCTGAATGAGCAGGCTCTGCTAGTCCCCCCACCCTAGCCTGACTCAGGCTGGTTGCTCTTGCTCTGTTAGCAGAGCTGCAGATCCAGCCTCCTCCAGCTGCCTGGGCGCTGCGGTCCCCTGAATGACAGGCTTCCACTTCCCGGGCCTGGGGAGAGTAGAGAGAAGCCAGCGGGACTGATCTCAGCTCTGCCTTCACGCTGGCCTATCTGGCCCTCCCTTCATCCTTCTGCTGGCCTCCTTTGGCTGGGCTCCTGCGGTCCATTTTGGGCCCAGGGGAGGGAGTTTCGCCTGCTTTTCCTCCTTTGCTCTCAGTGAAGAGTCCGCCTTCTGTTCTGGGCAAAGCAATGGGTCTTTCAGTTTTTGTTTTAGCTAAAATACTCCCCAGCCCCTCCGAATCTGGCTTCTGGACCGGGGTGCCAGTCACTAACAGCCAGTTGGACATCGCTACTTGACCACATTACCTTGACCAAAAGAGGGAGGCAGAAACGGAGCCAAGGAAAGGCAGAAAGAAAACAGTCTGAGCTTGAGTCTGCAGGATCTAAGAAGGGACCCAGCATCCCATGGAGACACACCAACGTGGGTTTGACTGAATTAGCTGTCCTATTCAGTCAGAGGCAGGATTCCAGATCTGGAGTGTGGAAGGCCCCCTCACAGCCCCTCCAGTCCATCCCCTTAGTCTTAGAGGCAGGGAAACTGAGGCATGGAAACGTCAACAAGACTCGCCCAGGACCCTACAGCCCGAGGGAGAGTTTGAAAATGCACCTTCCTGAAACGGACCTAGGCTCCTGGAGCGCACCACACTCCTGCTGTCTCCCACTCCACTCTAGACCAAAGCAGGGAGGAAGAGAAAGGTGGAAATGTTTGGGGTTGATCCTGCCTTGTGGCCTTGGGATTTGGACAGACCCCGTTGGGTCATCTGGCTTCTTGTACTGTTTTGGGTGGCCTTGGTCACCCCTCCCCCTTTAGCTCACTAGGCCTCAGTTTCCACATCTGTAAGAGAGGTCTGTAGCATTCCTCTGGGCTCCTCTCAGGCCCTGAGCCTACAGAGAAGAGAGAGCAATGGATCCCTTCCTCTAGACACACGAAGTTGCGTCTAAATTCCCCTGCTTCGCCCAGAAACCCCAGTGCTTTTCTCCTAAGAGAGGAAAGCCCCTTCCTGGCCGCCTGCTCGGCAGCCCGGCCCCGGGATTGGTGTTCCCCGCTAATCCCAGTTGAGGGGAGGGAGGGGCTGGCGGGAGGAGGCAGCTGTGTGGTTGCTGCTCGGTGTGATTTTTTTTCCCTCCTTCTCCATTCCTTTTTCTTTCCAAACAGGGAAAAGTGCTTCCACGCGGCTGGAGAGCTTCTCTGTCACAATCCGGGCTCCGGGGAAGCGCCTAATCCTGATCTCTCTCCTCCCACTCCCGCCCGCCCGCTAGGAGCAGGGAGCGCTCCAAGGCCCCTCCCCGGGGGCTGCGGAGTCAGAGGAGGCAAAGGCAGAAGACAAGTAGGCGAGAGGGGGAGAGGGAGGGAAGTTGGGTCCTTCGCTGGCACATGGATGCAATTATCCGGGGCGCATGCCAGAGCCGTTGCTTTCCATTCCGTGCAGGTCTTTTCAGGCTGTGGGACGCGCCCGGGACCAGGGGAGCAGAGCGGGGGAAAGAGTCCGAGTCCTGGAAGCGGCATGTCTTTCCTGTCCGTCCTCTTCCTCGGTGAGTGTGGCGGGCGCTCTACGTCGGGGACTTTGGAGGTCCCCAAGAGCCCTATTGTCGCGAGCGGCGGGGAGAGACTCACACTCGTTAATTAAACCGTTTCCCCTCAATTGCGGAGTCGGAGAAGGGCAGTGTCCTTCTGCCTCGGGGCAAATAGGCGGCACATCTGGGCAGGAGAGGGCTGCAAATTCCGCCCTGGAGACCGCTGGAAACATCTGTTCTCTTGAAAGGAGTCGCCTAAAAGCGTTTCTTAGTTCTTAAGGGCGGCAGCGTTTTCAAGGTGCAAGGTTGCTCCTCAGCCATAAACCGTCCGAAAGTTGGGACCCGCTTTGTGATGGCGTTTGTTTGGGGAGGAAAACGAGCTTTGCTTTTGATGTAGGCATTCTCGTTCGAGGTCCCTAAGGTGGGGGAAGGGGCTCTTTTTGTTTCCAACAGGCGTCTCAGACAACTCGGATTAGAAACAGATGTGTCAAAGTGTAAGCGAGAAAGAGAGGGTGTAGAGAAGGGACGGAGAGAAAGGAGGAACAAAATGGGCCGTAAAATGGGGAGGCGGGAAGGTAGAGACCCCGAAATGCGGCCGAGAGGAGAGGAAAAGAAGAAAAGATGAGAAAGGGTGGAGAGAAAGAAGGAAAGATAGGGAGCAGAAAGGGGGGAAAGAACCAGGAAGGGAGAGTGAGAATAGCAAACGAGAAAAGGTTAGGGAGAGAGGGGAGAGAAAGGACAAAGGAAAATGAACCCACTAGCATTGGGGGATTGGGTGTTTTGTTTTGGATGGGTGTGTATGTGTTTTTTTTTTCTTCTTCGTCTTGTCTTGGTGTGAGTGTGTGTTTAAATGAAAGAAAGACTCCAAAGAAGAAGGCAGAATCATTCCTGGTCATCCATTTGGGTGTAACTAACTTTGGTCACAAGGAATTTGTGAGCCCAAAAGCCTCAGCCAGATCTCTCTCTCTCCATTCCTCTCGCCAGATTGAGCTGACACAGACAGGTTTGCTTGTGAAAGAATACAAGTCAGGGATGTGTGTGGGCAAGAACAGGCAGGATGAGGCAGGGATGGCCTGGGGAGGCAGCCAGAAGTGGCATGGTGGGAGCTGGGGGTCTTGGGAGAGCTGAATGGCAGCCCCACCACACATGAGGAAGGGGCCCAGCCACCACTGCTACAGAAGGAACCTGGAAGGCAAGACCTCCAGGGGACAGCTAAGAAAATCAAAGATCCTGGACTAGTTAGTCAAAGGTCAAAAGGGTTCAAGAACAAAGCAAAAAGAGCAATTCTCCAAGATCTAGAAGGGTAGAAGTCTCTGGCACACTTTAAAGTGAACTTGAAATTGAGCCCCCCTCACACACACACACCAGAAGCCTTTGCAATAAAGTGACCTTTTTTGATCATTCTCTCAGGTGGCATTATTGCTTGCCTAGGACAATAGCCAAAGGGTCTCAGATCTGATGTCCTATGTCTGTGAGGGAGAGCAGGTTGGGTTTGACTGGATACACATGTACACATCATTTTTGCTACCTTTCAAACTTAAAAGGTATTTCATACATTTCAACTCCAGTCCCATTATCCAAGGATTCCCTAGGGTGAGTTCTCTGAAACCTATCCATGTGGGGTTGATAGAAAACTTAGCTAAGGACCAGACCCTGACCTCATAGAGTGTATAGCCTCCTGGAGGGGTCTGACATGGACCCAAATGAGCATCAAACAAAATAATCCATGATGAGTGAATGAGAGGTGTGAGTAAAGGGCCAGGTGAGATGGGTGCGCAGGAAGGCAGATTACTAAATGGGGGAATGAGAGAAGACTTTATGGAATAGGTGGCATTTGAGTTGGACCAAAAGACAGGTAGAGATGTTCAGTGAGAAGGTTGGGGGAGGCAGGGAGAGCTGGGGAAAAGAATTCCAGGTGCAGAAAGAGGGATGAGCAAAACAAGGAGGTATGTATTGAGAATAGTTAGTAGACCAGTGGTGCTAAAGCATAGATTGCACAGAGGAGTTATACAAGATGAGAATGGAAAGATTTTTTTAAACTGCTAGTATTTATGAAAATCAGTTAAGATATTCCAAACTATGTGCATTAAAGGTGCATGCAACCCCTGAATTCATGAGAATGAGTGATGGAACTTGATGAAGCAGTGTGGTATGGTGGGAAGAGTTCTAGATTTGGAGAAAAAGGACTTGGAATCTCTTAATCCCTGTGGGCCTCTGTGTCCTCATCTGTAAATTGGGGAGATTGAACCAGATGATCCTCCTGGTCCCTACCAGTTCTAAAGCTATGATTCCATGATTCATGACCTTGGACAAATCCTTTCACCTCTGTAGGCACCTTTTTCTTGAACTGTAACTCAATGGCACTGGGCAAAATGCAACGAAAAGAACATTGGCTCTGGAATCCAAGAATCTGGGTTCAGATCCATATTCTGATTCATATAGGAGGCTGCATGACCTTGAGCAAGTCACAGTCTCCCTAGACCTCAGCTTCCTCGTTTGTAAAATGAGGGACTTAAAGCAGACGACCTCTGAAATCCCTGGTGCCTCTAGAGATCTATGAGGGGGAAGGGAATAAACAGTTATATAAGCACTTACAATGTGGTGCCTAAAACTTTATAAATATTATCTCATCGGATTGCTCATAACAACCCTGGTTCTGTTACCTCCATTTTATAGTTGAGGTAACTAAGGTTCAGTGACTTATTCAAGTTCACACGGCTAGTAAGTATCTGAGAACAGATTTGAACTCGGGTCTGTTTGATTCTTAACACCACCTAAATACCTCCTGTGATCCCTCTAAAGTACTTTCAAGTTCTAGGTCCTGTGACCCCCCCCCCAATGGACCAAACTTTCCAGGTGATACATCCCATTAATTCTTCGTTCAATAAATATTTATTGAGGGCTACTATGTGCCGCTTTTATTCAGTCTTTTTTCAGTTGTGTCCAATTTGTGTCCCCATTTGAGGTTTTCATGAAAAAGATTATGGAGTAGTTTTGCTATTTCTTTTTCCAGCTCATTTTACAGATAAGGAAACTGAGGCAAACAGGGTTCAGTGACTTGCCCAGGGTCACACAGTTAGTAAGTGTCTGAGGACAGATTTGAACTCAGGAAGAGGAGTGTTCTCCAGGGCCAGCACTATCTCCACTATACAGGACCCCTATTAATTTTGCAACTACTGTGGCAACTACTTTGCAGGGTTTGTCTCTTATTCCCTCTTGCTTTATTACACCAATGAAAATTAGGGGTCATATAGTCCAAAATGTACATCACTAGGCATGTCCTACCTGGTAGAATTTATTTTTATTCACTCTCAGAAACAAACTTTGATCCATTTTTTGTTCTACCAGGGCAGGTATCAGAAGCTGGTCAGGGGAAGATCCTGGGTCCCATTCCACTGATTTTTTTTAAACCCTTACTTTCCATATGAGTTCTAAGGCAAAAGAGCAGTAAGAGCTAGGCAAGTGGGGTGAAGTGACTTCCCCAGAATCACAGAGCTAGAAGTGTCTGAAACTACATTTGAACCCGGGACCTCCTGCCTCCAGACCTAAGTCACCTAGTTGTCCTCATCCCACTGAACTTCAAAGCTGACTTAGGCATCAGGGAGGTGACAAGCTAGAGGGACCACAGAGCAGGGGGCAGCAAATGACACCCACGTCTTTGCAACCTTCTCAACACAAAACCCTTATTTTCAAAGTTGTTCCTAAGCCATAGGAAGGCTACCGACAACAGCAAGGCCAGAAGATCTTCCTGACTGTCAGTCATTTGCAAATAACTGAGATCAAATTAGAGACATCCTTTTAGCCCTCGATGGTAGTTTTTTCTTTCTCTTCTCTAGAAATATCTATTAAAAAAAAAGACAAGAGAGAAATTATCTATGCCAGAAGGGACCTCAGAGTATATTTAATTCTACTTCTCACTTTACAAATGAGAAAACTGAGGCCAGCCCACCAAGGCCACACTGCTAATAACTAAGAAAGCCAAGATCCTAACTTGGGTCCTCTGACCTCACCTCACCACACTGGGGAGATGTGAGGCAGAAGCTTTTTTTAGCTTACTCGTTTTAACAAATGTATTGATAAATACGAAGCTGAATTAGCAGATTTTTTTCTTTCTAGGCCAGTGGTGAAACAGATGGAAATACTCAACCTGTTTAGGGAGGAACTATTAAATTGAAAGAAGGGCTTAGGGCTCCATTGTTGTTCAGTCATGTCTGACTCTTTGTGACCTCATTTGGGGTTTTCTTGGAAAAGACATTGGAGTGCTTTTCCATTTCTGTCTCTAGCTCATTTTACAGATGAGAAAACTGAGGCAAGCAGGGTGAGGTGATTTGGCCAGGTAGGAAATGTCTGAGGCCAGATTTGATCTCATGCAGATGAGTTTTCCTGACTCCAGGCCCAGGACTCTCAGGAGGAAATCTGCATTCTCATTTGCCTCCATTTATGGATTTAAGGTAGGGTTTTGTTTTTTTTTTTTTTTCAGTGAGGATAGCTAAGAGGGTGACACTGGTATTTTCAAAGATCTATGCTTTCGCCAGTATGAATATTCCTTCCACAAAAGCAGACTGAAACATGTCCACATTCCATGAGTTACTGTGGCTAAAAAATTCATCACCTGGTGGCCAGCCTTCTGGAAAGGAGCCCCTCCACTCTCAGCCAGGATGATCCACAGATGACAGCAGCTTAATCTATTGCTAGGCCTGTACTTGACACCTTCCCAGAGAACTATCAGAGCTTAGCCTTGAAGGATCTGCCATGCCACAATGGGCCTTGGGCAAAGGAACAAAAAAAAAAACCAAAGAATTCTGATTCATCTGGGCTCTTCTCTACTAGAATGCACACAGGATAAATGAAATCACATAATAAACCCATCACCTTTAGGTTAATGCCGTGGGGTCTCAGCCTCCCTGGATGATTGGTAATAAAAAAAACACTACTGCATTTTATAGACTCTGATTGTTCCCGGAGTCATGGAGCTCAGGAACATTACTGCTAAGATCCGAATCCAGATCTCATCTCTAGCACGTAGCACAGTGCCTTCATTAATGCTTGTTTATTTAACAGGATTCATTGGACATACAGTATTTTTTTCCTCTTCACAATAGAAATCGTTGCTTTAAGACCAAAGAACACATTTGTTATAAAGAATATGTTGTAAAAAAATCAAGAAATCCTGTTACCCCCAAGAGTTTTTTACCAGGGTGGGGGGAAAGCTTCGTCACATAGAGGCCTTCCTTGAAAGGGTCTTGGGGCAGCTAAGTGGTTCAGTGGATAGAGAGCCAGGCCTGGAGCCTGGAGGACCTGGGTTCAAATGCAGCTTCAAAAGCTTCCTAGTTCTGTGCCTTGGGCAAGTCACTTAACCCTTTTTGCCTAGCTCTTGCCCTTCTTGACTTAGAATTGTTACTAAGACAGAAAGCATGGGAGAAGGAGAGGAAAGGAAAAGATAGGAAATGGGGAAAGGAAAAGTCTTCAGTTACTTCACAAGACCAGGTTATTAACTTGAGGTCATTACACTAGACAGATGTGTGTGTGTATGTGTGTGTAAGAGACAGAGAGAGACAGAGACAGAGACAGACAGAGAGAAAGAGAGACAGAGACGGGTGGGGGGGGGACAGAGACAGAGAGAGAGGGGGAGAGAGGGAGAGAGAGAGAGAGAAAGAGAGAGAGAGAGAGAGAGAGAGAGAGATGGATGGATGGATAGATAGATGGATAGATGGACAGACAGATAAGATAGATAAACTATTTCAATATAATTGACTTCCTTCGTAATCTGTTTTATTTTGTGTATTTACAAACATCCTGAGGAGTCCATAGGCTTCACAAGACTGCCAAAAGAACCTGATCTAAGAAATGTGAGGGTAGCTAGGTGGCACATTGGATAGAGTGGCAGGGCTAGGGTTAGGAAGACTCAATTTCCTAAGTTAAAATCTGGCCTCAGACACACTAGCTTGGGCAAATCGCTTAACCCTGTTTGTCTCTGTTTCCTCATCTATAAAATGATCTGGAGAAGGAAATGGCAAACCATTCCAGTGTCTTTGCTAAGAAACCCCCAAATAGAGTCACAAAGGGTCAGACATAACTGAACAACAACAAAAAGGAATGTCTAAGTCCGAAGATGCTCTAGAGACTGATAGCAGTTTTTACATTATCTCTAGGCACTTGGAAGAATTAAATTCAGGTCCCAGCTCTGACACTCTGAATGACACTGAGGACAAATCACTTAGTTAATTAAGTGAGCAAATCACTTAATCTCTCTATGCCTCAGATTCCTAATTTGAAAATTATAGCAAGAGTTCAGATCCTACTTACCTTCCTAGAATTATAGATTGAGAGCCAGAGGTGACCTCAGGGGTAATCTAGTCCTTCCTCCATTATTTTGTTTTTATTTTATTTATTTATTTATTTAAACTAAGGTTCATTGACTTGCCGGGGTCATTTAGTTGATAAGTAGCAGAATTAGAATTTGAACCCTGATCTTCTGAGTCTAATCCAGTGTTCTTTTCCCTTGCAACCTGCTGATGGTTTTATTGTGAGAAATGTACTTTATTCATCATTAATTCATATTATTCTAGTAATGTTTATTAATAAATTTTATTTATCATGTGATAAATGACATTTATTAATAAATATTCTTTGTTAAATATAATAACATTTATTAATATAATTTATTATAATAAATTTTGCTTATCAATAAATGTATTTGATAAGCTATTTATTAATAAATTATATTTATATAATAAATGTTTTTATTACATATTTGTTGTATAATTATATTGTTTCTATAATAAATGTTTATTAATGAATATCAATTATTATAAATATTGTTGTTGTTGTTCTATTGTATATTCAAATTAATATTTATTAATATTAAATTATTTGGTCTAAAGGTGAAGTCTCAGTGATGAGGACATTCCCTTCAGAAGTATGGTACAGAGTCATTAGGAAGCAGGGTGGTTCTATGGAAAAGATACTGAATTTAGAAATTGAGGGCCTGAAGGGGCAGCTGGGTAGCTCAGTGGATTGAGAGCCAGGCCTAGAGATAGGAGGTCCAGGTTCAAATTTGGCCTGAGACACTTCCTAGCTGTGTGACCCTGGGCAAGTCACTTAACCCCCATTGCAAAAAGAGATTAAGGGCCTGAGTGTGAATCCTAGCTGTTATTTATTACCTAAGTGACCATGGCTTCATTTAACCTCAGCAGACCTTATTTTACTCAGCTCTAAAATACAGAGATTGATTTAGATAACCTCTTAAGGTCCTTCTAGAGGTAGATCTGTGAACCATTCACCCCCTACATGACTCTTCTCTTTCCCTCCCATGAAAATTCCGAGGAAGATCCACCCTACAAGCAGGGTATCTGAGACTATCCATCTCCTTTTCTAGTCATCTATTTCTTAGTCCATATCTTTAATACTACTTCATGGGGCAGCCAGGGGACTCCATGGAGCTGGGGGAGAGGGAGACCTGGGGTCACATTTAAAAACAGCCCATGAGGCAAGCTGGTGCCCGCTTTCAGGGTACTTCAGCCATGGATGTTGAGGCTTTTCTGGTAGGTGCTGCTGGTGAAAATGCGTACTTTCTTACAGTAAATGAGGTGTGGAAGGTGGGGCTGTTGTAGAAGGAACTGAGTAACTGAGCTTGAAGGCAGGGATGTGTATGAACAGGGTAGCTGTAATTCAGCTCATGGGCTTGCTCATGCTTAGCCAGGCTTAGCCAGACTTTTCTGGGTTGTTGGAATGGTTAAGAACAAGTGAGAAAGGGCAGTGAGGCAGCACAGGGGATAGAGGGCCAGGCTTGGAGTTGGGAGAACCTGGGTTCAAATCTGGCCCAAGACCCTTCCCAGATGTGTGATCCTGAGCAGGTTACTTAAATGCAATTAATTATCCATTAGAATTTATGCTAAGACAGAAGGTAAGGGTTTAAAAAAAAAGAGAAGGAAGGAAGGAAGGAAGGAAGGAAGGAAGGAAGGAAGGAAGGAAGGAAGGAAGGAAGGAAGGAAGGAAGGAAGGAAGGAAGGAAGGAAGGAAGGAAGGAAGGAAGGAAGGAAGGAAGGAAGGAAGGAAGGAAGGAAGGAGAGAGAACATGGGGGGGAAAAATCACCTTAGCAAAACTACCAATATATAACAAAATTTGGCAACACAGGCAATGTTTTGGTTCTTAGTTTCTCCAAGGAAGGAGATGCATTTTTCATCTTTTCTTCACAATCAGATCAGGCTTAATAATTACATGGTGAGGGGTGGAAGGTTGTGCTTTCTATTTACATGATTATATTCATTGTACAGTGTTTTCCTGGTTCTGCTTGCTTTACTCTGTATCTGTTTATAGGTTTTCCCATGTTTCTCTGAATACTTTGTATTTATTATTTCTTATGAGATATGAATATACTATCTGTGCATGTACCTCAGACTGTTTATTATTCTCCAATCAATGGGCATCTCTTTTGTCTCTAGTTCTTTGCTATCACAAAAGTGCTTGTGTAAATATTTTGGTATGGAATGGGCCTTACTTTCTTCCATTGGACCATTCCATCTTCCATATATCCTTGGGATATATGCCTAGCGGTGAGATCTCCGAGTTAGAAAAAAGATTTTTAATAAGCTCTATGAGAGGAAGAGCTTTGTCAGAATGATGCTCCTGATGTTGATTTAGAAAATAAAATACAGCTGCCATAAATACTCTGGGATGTCTCCATCACTGTGTTCACTGTCCAGCAGAATTCAGTGCTTTATATGATTTCTGTGTCGTGGATACTCAGCTTCATCCCCAAACCCGATACCCAGTTCAGGAAACTTAGTTCCCCTTAAGTGCCAAAAGTTTATAAGTTTGATTTTGTCTGGAGGCAAGTTAAAGGGGGTCCGTTCCATAACTTGGGTGCACAGGGTTTGAATATAGAGTTCTTTGCTTGTTGTTGTTCAGTTGTGTCTGACTCTTTGTGACCCCATTTGGGATTTTCTTGGCAAAGATACTGAAGTGGTTTGCTATTTCCTTATCCTCATTTTACAGATGAGGAAACTAGGGCAAACAGGGAAGTGACTTACCCAAGGTCAGACAGCTAGTAAGTATCTGAGGCCAGATTTGAACTCAGGAAGAGGAGTCTTTATGATTTCAAGCCTGGAACTCTATCCACTGAGCCATCTTACCTGTCCAAGGGTAGAGAGCTCTATGAAGAGTTTATATAGAGAAACAATGGAATTCCTTCATTTAATCATCATGGTGAGGTCAATTAGTATACATATTGCTACCCCTATTTTACAAATTAAGAAACTGAGATAAGGAAAGGATAGTTGGGTGCTCTGGTAAGGAGAAAAAACAGGGAAAGCAATGGACCCCCCCAGATGCCTGGTCCTTACCAGCTGTATTACTGTGAGTAAAGTCACTCAACTTCCTTATTTTCATACATGAAATGGAAATAATAATGCTTACTCTATTCTCTTCTTCATGAGGCAGTGGCATAATAGAGAGTTTGCAGGAATACCCAGGTTCAAGCCCTGCCATATTGACTGTGTGATCCTAGGTAAGTCACTTAATGTCCAGTGCTCCCAGCCACTCTTGGTGAGCGTAAATTGCAGAGAAGATACTGATGAAAATTGGAAGAAACTCACCAGAACCTCCCTACTCTGATGAAATCACAGGTCCCAGCACCCTTTCTATACCATCCGCTTCACAGCAGGGTAGCAAAGTGGAAAAGGTACTGGGCCTTGAGTCTCTTGGACCTGAGTTCAAATCCAGCCTCAGAGAGTACTAGTTCCGTGTGACCCTGGGGAAGTCACTTAACCCTGATTGTTGCCCCTTTTCTGTCTTAGAATTGATACTATGACAGGAGGTAAGGGGATTTAAAAAAAGGATGTGAGGTCAGCATTTTGCAAGCCTTGAAATGTCATAAACATGTAAGCTGTTATGTTTATTATTGGTATGGTTGTAGTGGGTAGAGGGCCAGCTAGGCTTGGATTTATGGAGACCTGGGTCTGCTCCTATCTTTACACATACTAGTTATGTCACCATGTGCAAAGTCATTTAGCCTTCAAGAAACTCTCTAAGCCAGGTACTGATCATCACTGATGGAGAAAGTTTCCACACTGGAAGTTCCCCAAAGCAGTGAAATCAGAACTCTGGACATTCCTCCCCTCACCCCCACCCACCCAAAAAAGGTTCTGATAACGCCAAAGGGCAGGTGGGATCTCAAAATGCTTTGGGGCCCGCGTTGGATAGCAGTTGTCACTGAGGAGAGTGTGGATGTGTTGGTAGGGGCTGCCCCTTGTCCAGTCCCTTTGATTTGCCCAGACGTTCCTTTTCTAAGTGAATAGATGTTCTCTGCTTGTGTGCTCACCGTTTGTGTCTTTCTCCAAAAACAGTACTAAACGTGTGAAAAACAATGTTCTTATTTCAGCTCGACGGTGGGATGTACTGTGGAGAACTATGGCTTTGTTGGGTTGGGAACCGTGTCGCCCCAAAAGGGAGTGGGCGGATCTTATTTTTTTTGCATTTGGCTCCTCTCCCCCTTCGTGCACCCCGAGATAATCCGGTCACACAATTTTGTGGGTTGAAGTGATAGTAAGTCTGAGGCTTGTCTGGTTTCATCAGGACAAAAGCGGGGAGTAGAAAGCTGTTTTCTTTTTGCCACACCTGGGATAGAGCATGAGCTGGCTAGCTTCAAAATCGGTCCAGTTGGGATAGAAAAGGGGCCGTTTTCAAAGCGACGCAATAGTGGGGATGGGGTCATCTCGGGGCACTAAGAGGCGGGGCACACTGCCCGCAGATACTCTGGGGAGGAGGACGCACAAGCTAAGAGAGCCTCTCGGGACTGCCGGAGCAGACAGCACTAAAGAGAACATTCAGTCATTTGTGGGGCTGGGCTGCAGCACTGGGAGTCGGAGCTGGGAGGTCTCTCCCACTGGATGCCGTGCGGCTGATTGTTTCACGAAGATGGGTTCCTGCCCCCTCCCAGGCCCATTCTAAGCTGGCTCCTGCACAGGGCCGGACAGACGGGCAGATAGACAGATAGAGATGGACAACGGACAGGCAGACAGATAGATAGACAGGTTAGATGGACAGATGGGCGGATAGATAGATGGATGGACAAATAGATAGATAATAGATTGAAAGGCAGTCACAGAGAGAGAGAGATGTAGTATATGTTATTGTTCTGTCATGTCTGACTCTTTGTGACGCCATTTGGGGTTTTCTTGACAAAGATACGGGAGTGGTTTGCCATTTCCTTCTCTAGTTCATTTAACAGAGGAGGAAACAGGCAAATGGGGTCCGATGACTTGCTCAATCATACAGCCAGGGAGTGTGAGTCCAGATTTGAACTCAGGTCTTCCTGTCTCCAGGAATAATGTTCTATCCAGTGAGCCACCTAGTTCCCCATAATGCAGTAGATATATACATAGTTTGATAGACACGTCGTTATAATGGAGAGGCTGTGTGTATATAAAATATCTATCTTACCCAGACTATATGGCATGACCCTGCCTACGCCACCCCTTATAGCTGCTGCCCTAGCGGAGGTGGGAGCTGAGGAGCGGTGCCCCGGGGGAGACAGGAAAGGGCCCCTGAGGGAAAGGCAGACATGCCCATACTTGGCAGCAGACTGATATTGGAGAGAAACTGAGGCTGGCCCTGGGCTGTTGTCTGGATGGCCGGAGGCCAGGCACGGGGCGCCTCCGAGAGGGAGGGTTGAGGGCGAGAGAACGGGTACGTGTGAGTCTCCGGTTCTGTTTGCTTCCCTCCGCGTCAAGTGGGACCAGTCTTCAACCCCATCATGTCACAGAAGGCGCTGAGGCCCAGCCTCGTGCGACGCTGATCTTCTTCCTCTCCGTAGAAGGAAAGTAATAATAAGCCGGGCAGCATGGATTTCCTGCACCAGCAGAAAAACACATATTGAACGGAGACAGCTCTAGACATGTCTTTATTCCTGTTTATGACCAAAAAAAATTTTTTTTCAGGTCCCTGGAAGGCAAATGGCTTGGTGACTGCATTGTTTAAATTTAGGCTTGCGTTTGTGGGGATCGTGAAGACTGGAAGCAATAGCCCTCATAACCCAGGCTCTGTCACTTCTCATTATTTCCAGTGACAGTTTCAATTATTTCCAATCATTCCAGGCATAGGAGGGAGAACAAGTCAGACACTGGATCCAGGCCCTCCTCCGCGGACGAGTCACCATAAATAACGCAGCCCTCTGTTTCTATCAAGCCCTCGGGGGAGGGGAGGCAAGGTGGCTTTAGGACCCTCATTTTATAAATGAAGAGACGAAGGTTCAGAGAGGTTCATGGCATGCCTGGATCCCCCAGCTTGGGGGAAGATAAGGTAGGCATCTAGATTTTTGGATTCTTGGTCCAGGGGTCTCTCCATGAGGCTGTGCTGCCGCTTCTTCCTGACCCACCACTCCCTGACTCACCAACAGCCCTTCAGAGAGGCATCCGGACCCAAGGAGGCCGGCCCCCCAAGAATAGCCAGGCAAGTGAGGGTAAGCCACGAGGGTGTGTGTGGAGGTCCTGCAAGTAGCATCATGCAGCTTATGGGGCCTCTCTGACACCCAGATTAGCTGCCCCCAGTTTTTTTGATAAAAAATTTAGGTGGGGGGGCAGCTGGGTAGCTCAGTGGATTGAGAGCCAGGCCTAGAGAGGGGAGGTCCTGGGTTCAAATCTGGCTTCAGACACTTCCTAGCTGTGTGACCCTGGGCAAGTCACTTGACCCCCATTGCCTAGCCCTTACCACTCTTCTGCCTTGGAGCCAATACACAGTATTGACTCCAAGATGGAAGGTAAGGGTTTAAAAAAAAAATTTAGGTGGGCTGCACCATAAGGTCAGGCTTGAGGTCCTATGCTATACTCTATAATAAATTTTTTACTTGTTTACTTGGTCCAAGCATCAAAGTGGTTTGGCCTACCTTGAGAAATGACTGATTGGATTCTTCATCCCTGCACCCAATCCTCCCTGAAGCCTCAGACACAGGGACAGAAAATGTAGAGGCCTGACCCACATGGAAGACTAGTGTGATCTGTAAAGGAGAGCCAGCTCCTCTGTTCCCATTATACAGATTCTGATATGTGGTCTTAGGAAGCTTGAAAAAAGATTTTTCCTAAATTTCCATATTTCCAGCCATTTGTTCTTCTTTAACAAACCTGCAGCTAAGGTGGTACAGTGTATATACATAGGGGGCCAGGCCTGGAGTCGAGAAGACTCATCCCTCAAAGTTCAAATCTGGCCTTAAACACGTAGTAGCTGTGTGACCCTGGGAAAGTCACTTACTCCTGTTTGCCTCAGTTTCCTCATCTGTAAAGTGAGCTGAAGAAGAAAATGGAAAACCACTCCAATATCTACCCCCAAAAAAAACCAAATGGGGTCACAAAGAGTTAGACATGATTAAAGGACAGCCACAAAAGAAATCCACACCAAACTGGAAAAATGTGTGGAATTCAATATCCTTTTCAGCTTTTTGGAGAATGGAAAACCTCAAGGTGAGAAGCAAAATGCCTGCGTATTTCCCAGCAGCCCGAAGGGTGAAAGCTGTGATTTTTTTTCCCACTTCCTTCTTTCACACGGGCCAAAGCATGTGTCCCAGATTTCAAAGGTCCTAGAATTCTTATCCAGATTGGCTCATTGGCCCAAGAAGCCTCAAGATTCTAGTTTTAACCAGGGTCTGGCCTGGATCTGATGCTCCTGAGCCCACAGAGTGCTGTCACCCCTGACTTGACTCGTGCCTTCATAAGAAGAGGATACAAAGGTCATCATGTTTCCACAGACTCATGGAAGAGAGTAGCAGAGCTGGAAAGGACTGAAGAGATGATTTAATTCCACCCTAACATTTTACAGCTCACAAAATCCGGAGGTCCAAAGAGGTAACCTCTCAGAGATGACCTTCCTGCCTCCCACATTGCCTCCCAAGGGCCTTCCGCCTCCAAAGCCCTGGGCAATCATCCCTTCCAGCCCAGTAATTTCATCTTGACCTTCATCTTCTGATTTCTTTCCCTCGGAGGCAAACCAACATCTTTTCAGGATGAAACCAAAAAGAATTGTAAAGGAGACGAGGATGTCTTTCCATTCTCCCTCATCCCTTCCATTTCAGTGTTTCTCCCTCATCAGGACTGCCTGCCCTCTTAACTTCCCTCAGTGGATCCGCTAGAATGGGCGCTAGTCCCAGAATCAGAATCCCAGGGCTCTAATTCCATCTCTGCCGTTTACTAACTGTATATACAGCCACGGACAAAGCACTTCAGTTCTTTGGGCCTCGGTTTCCTCCATCTATAACATAGGGGTGATATCTAAGAGGTCTGTTGCAAGATTATTGAGGGAATGAGTATGAAAGTATTTTGTAAAGGCCAAACCAATATAAAGTGGAAGTATTCTAGAACTATTTTGTTCTCTGTCAACTTCCCAGTGTCTAACCTAGTTCCTGGCCTGTGTGCTGAGTTGGGGTTTTTTTTGTTGTTGTTTTTTTCCCATAGATCCATGATTCATGTTCTCTCCCTCCCCAATTCTCTCCTCCCTCCAGGAGTTGACAAGCAATTCCACTGGGTTATACATATATTATCACTCAAAACCCATTTCCATATTATTCATTTTTGTAATAGAGCAATCTTTTAAAACCCAAACCCCAAATCATATACTCATATAAACAAGTGATAAATCATATATTTTCTTCTGTGTTTCTACTCCCACAGTTCTTTCTTTAGATGTGGACAGTGTTCTTTCTCATAAGAGCCTCAGAATTGTCCTGGATCATTGCATTGGTGCCAGTAGAGAAGTCCATTATGTTTGATCATGCCACAATGTTTCAGTTACATTTTTTTCAATTTTTTAATTTAGCTGAGTTTTTCAATGAATATGCCATACTATTGTTGAACTAATCCTCCCTAAGGAAGTAATTAACACCTTTGAATCCAGAGAAATTATTTCTTTTTTTAGGAATAATTTCCAATAGTGGAAATTCAATATCCCTGAGGGAGAATAAGGGAGCTATAACAACAGCTAGTATTTATATTGCACTTTAAAAAATATTTGCTTGCTTGTTTGTTAACATTACAATTCCCAGATATCTCCCTTCCACTGTTCCTTCCCCATACTGGAGAAAGGATCATTTGACAAAAAGATAGGTGGATAGATAGACAGACAGACAGACGGATAGAGAAAGAGAGAGAGAGAGAGAGAGAAATGGAAAGATAGATAGATGATGGATGGATAGATAGACAGATGGATGGCTAGATAGATAGTAGATAGATAGACAGACAGATGGAGAGAGAGAGAGGGAGAGAGAGAGAGAGAGAGAGAGAGAGAGAGAGAGAGACAGACGGATAGACAGACAGACAGACAGACAGACAGACAGACAGATAGATAGATAGACAGACAGACAGACAGACAGATAGATAGATAGATAGATAGATAGATAGATAGATAGATAGATAGATAGATAGATAGAGCTATTTCTTGCTGGTATCTATTTATGAGTTCTTTCTCTGGAGATGGATATAAAGCAAGTCATTCTTCAAACAACATTTCTGTTGCTGTATAGAATGCCCTCTTGGTTCTACTCATTTCATGCTTCATAATTTCATTTATGTCTTTCTGTGCTTGTCCAAAATTAATCTGCTCATCAGGTAGGTTCTCCCGGTGCAGTAGTATTTCATCACATTCATATGCCACACCTTGTTTAGCCATTCCCGGGTCGATGGACACATCCCTTCAATTTCCAGTTTGGGGGCTCCACAAAGAGAGCAGCTATAAATATTTTAGAACATAGGGGTTCTTATCCTTTTTTCCCTGATCACCTTAGGAAACAAACCTAGATCAGAGACTTTTATAACTCCTTGAGTAAAATTCCAGAAGACTCTCCAAAATGGTTGGATCAGTTCACAGTTCCACCAACAGTGTATTAGTGTCCATTTTTCCACATTCCCTCCAACACGTGTCATTTTACCCTTTTATCATTTTGGCCTGTCTGATAGGCATAAAATGATATCTCAGCGTTGTTTTGATTTACTTCTCTCTATAGCACTTTAAAGTTTGCAAAGCACTTTACAAATATCACATCTCATTGTATGCTCTTGACCCCCAATGGCAGAGACTGGAATTGCCTCTATTTTATGGATGAGGAAGCTGAGGCAGAAAAAGATTTAAGCGACCTTAAAAATTTAAGGAGAGCCTCCCCCTTCATTGTGCCCCATTAGAACAGATAGAAAATAAGCCTCGGGCCCCTCCTTAGTGTGGTCCATTGTTTGGGTCCCCTTACAGCGATGGCAAGATGCAGGGCATCCCTGCACCTAAGCCCTGCCCACCTGGGGTTGCCAGGCTATGGCTTCGTGCTAGCATCCCTGTATCCCACGTTATGTGCTGGCAGGAGGCTCCAGGCTCCTTTGGCCTTGGGGAAGTTTGTTGCCTGGTTTTCTCTTCTCATTTTCCCCTCTGACTTGTTGAGTTTAGACTTTGGGAGAGCAAGGGTGGGGAAGACAGGTGTCAGGACAGATGTTCATCCAATGGATAAGAGGAGGCTGTATCAGTGAGACTAAAGGAAGAAAAGTTAGGAAGAAAGGAAGGCCAGATCCTTTTAACCTTGCTTGCCTCAGTTTCCTCATCATTAAAATGAGCCAAAGAAGGAAATGGCAAACTGCTCCAGTTTCTTTGCCAAGAAAATCCCAAAAAGTGATCAAGAAGAGTCAGACATGACCAAACAGCAACATACAGAGGGAAACTCACCGACTGAGGACTTGAGTTAAATCCCACCTTGGACACTTGCTCTCAGCGGACCTTGGGCAAGTTCCCTTAACATCCCTGGACCTCAGTTTCCTTATCTGTCAAATATATTACAATATATAACATAACATATTATATAAATTATAATATCCATGGTGGTGTTGTGAGAATCAAACAAATGCAAGGGAGACCCTTTGTAAACCTTTAAGTTCTATAAATGTCTGCTATTATTGTTGCTCTAACCTCACCAGGTCCCTGTTTACTCGTGAGTAAAAATGGCATCACAGCCTCTATCTCCCTCATTCTTTTGAAAGACTTCAGGATTTCTTTTCCTTTGTCCCCTCATGGTTATACTACCGGGCTGTGAAATTCTGAGATAAAAGGCCCTGAGGAGGAAGAGAAATTTCATCTTTCTGCAACCACCGAGAACAGCCTTACACTGGCAGAACAAAGCAAACCCACATCTCCTCTACATTCACAGACTTTCTGCCCTCTTAGATGCCTGGCAGCAGGTCTCGGAAAGGTTGTCTGATGAATGGGGGCAATGGAACAAGAGCAGAGGAAGGCCCCAGGAGGAAAAGGTTTAATTGCAGGATTAGACAAACTTCAGTGTCACCAGGGGGTTCTATTAAACCCACTCAGATACCTGGGAATGAAACTCCCCTCCAGGTAAGAGGTCTTCTGACCAAGGGATTACAAATGCTTTGTGTTCATAACTCCATTTTCCCTGGATCTCAAAGCAGAGGACCTAATTGGGTTCACAGTGAATGGGGAAAAGATGTGTAAACTTCACAAGAAGGAGTGAAATGTGTACGTTTTATTCAGAAGGCACTGTTAAGCCCAGCTGGGAGTTTCCTCTCATGTAGGATTAAAATGTTTAAAGTTTGTGAAACAAATTTTGCCTTCAATTCAGTTCATCAACCATGTATTAAACTTGTGAGATTAAAAAAGAAGTCTAGGAGATAATATTTGCCTTCAATTCAGTTCATCAACCATGTATTAAACCTCTGGCATTTTTTTTTTGTCTATGAGACCAATTTTGCCTTCAATTAAATTCATCAACTATGTATTAAACTTGTGGGTTTAGAAAAGTCTTTGAGATAAAATTTGCCTTCAATTCAGTTCATCAACCATGTATTAAACCTCCTGGATTTTTCCCCCATGTACTATATATTTATTTATTTTTATTTAGAATATTTTTCCATGGTTACATGATTCATATTCTCTTCCTCCCCGCTTCTCTCCCCCTTCCAGAGCTGACAAGCAGTTCCACTGGGTTATACTTGTGTCATTTTTCAAAAACAATTTCCATGTTGTTCACATTTGCAATAGAGTGATCTTTTAACATCAAAACCCCAGTCACATCCCCATCAAACCACATGATCAATCATATGTTTTTCTTCTACATTTCTGTTTCTGGGATTTTTTTTTTAAGGTCTATGAGACAAATTTGCCTTTAATTCAATTCCTCAACCAATTAAGCCTGACAATAAACAAGGCACTTTGGTACCTTTTCAGTCTGTATCCCACTCTTCATGCCCCTATTTGGGATTTTCTTGACAGACATACTGGAGTGGTTTGCCATTTTCGTCTCCATCTCATTCTACAGATGAGGAAACTGAGGCAAACAGGGTTAAGTGACTTGGCCAGGGTCATCCATCTAATAAGTATCTGAGGTTGCACTTGAACTCATGGTGCTCTCTATCTACTGTACCACCTAGCTGCCCCTAAGGCACATAATAGGCAGTCATGCAAAACTGAATAAGGTAGATTAGGTGCCCCCAAGAAATCCACCTTAGTGGGGAAGAGAAGAGGTAAGCAAACCTATACGGCATAAGTTATGCCACAAATATAAGGGTTGGGGATTTGCGAAGGGCCATTTAAGTCTGAGAAAAGAAAGATAAGTCTTGTCTGGGAGGGGAGAAATCAGAGAAGACTTTCTGGAGGAGGTGGGGGACTGACCTGGTCCTTGAGGAAGAGGTAGGATTTCAAAAGGTAGATAAGAAAGGGATGAGAGCCTTCCCTACTATTCTGTGGAGCTTCCCGTGCCCACATCCCAAGGGCTAACTTGTCTAAGGCAGTTATTTGGGGACGGTTCCTCTCCCACCTCCTGAGTTCCAAGAAATCAGGGATTTTCTCAACACTGGATCTCCTCCAACACCGCTCAACACAGTGAGTGCTTAATAAATGAGTTCCAGGCATGGGACGTACTTGAAACAATGAAGGATTTCAAAACAATATAGCCAAGTGTCGCGAGACGAGATGGGGAGGGGGGAATGGGGGATGTGTTTTCCAGGATGGTGGAAGGTGGGAAAGGGAAGATTTAGTCACGTGACGAAAGAATTCATCCGGATTTAGGACCTCGATTCGCCTAATTAGTGACTTTCCTTACCCTAGAAACATAGGTGGTGGTTGTGCAGTCGCGTCTGACGCTTTGTGACCCCTTTGGGGGTTTTCTTGGAGGAGATACCGGAGTGGTTTGTCATTTCCCTCTCCCGCTTATTTTACAGAAGAGGAAACTGAGGCCAGGGAGGACCCCCCACCCCCACCCCACCCCCAGCCTCTTTGACCTCAGGGTGGCAAGCTCTAAGGGCCAGTGGCAGAACCAGTCTCTTTCTGTCGCTCGGCACCGTGGCTCCGGAAGTTTGGAAATAGGCACCCCTCCCCCCAGATCCAGGGAAACTTCTGTGGAAAATGAAGGATCTTCCAGGGGAAGCCAAGGATCCCGGGCTCTCCCTTTCCAGCAGCACCCTGCTAGAGCACTTCAGAGTTTTCAAAGAGCTTTAAATTCTGCAAGGAATAGGTGCTGTCAGTATCATTAACTCCATTTTACAGATGAGGGAACTGAGGCTTGCTAGTGTTAGACAGCTAGGACTAGCACAGGTAGAATTTATAGGACAAGAGTTGGAAGGGAGGGGGTGGCTGGATAGCTCAGTGGATGGAGAGCCAGGTGTAGAGACAGAAGATCCTGGGTTCAAATGTGACCGCTTCCTGGCTGGGTGACCCTGGACATTTCACTTAACCCCCATTGTCCAGCCCTTATCGATCTTCTGCCTTAGAGCCAACACTTAATATCAATTCTAAGCTATAAGGTAACGGTTTAAAGAAAATGATGGAAAGGAGAATAGAAATAATCAGGTCCAATCCCTTCATTTTTCAAATAAGAAAACTGAGGCTGAGAGAGAGGCAGAAAAGAACCCAAGTTCACCCAGGTAACCTTGTGGCAGAGTTGGAATTTGAACACTCTTCCCTCCAGGAGAAAATGCTTTCTTTTTTGTAAACAATCAAGACTATGTATTGGTTCCAAGGCAGAAGAGTGGTAAGGGCTAGGCAATGGAGGGTAAGTGACTTGCCCAGGGTCACACAGATGGAAAGGGTCTGAGGCCACATTTGAACCCAGAACCTCATGGCTCTGGGCCTGACTTTCCATCCTTGGAACCACTCAGCTGACCCCAATGCTCTCCCTCTTCAACCATGATTTCCTCAGCTTCCTTCTAGTCCCAGCTAAAATCCCATCTTTTACAGGAAGCTTTTCCCAACCCTTCAAATCTAGTTCCTCTCCCCTATGAATTATTTTATTTTTATCCTGCATATAGCTTGTTTCTTATGTATTTGTTTGCATATTGTTGTCCCCTGCACCACCACCATTGGACTGTAAGCTCCTGGAGGGCAAGGACTGTCTTTTGCCTCTTTTTATATCAAAACAGGCATTTAATAAATCTTAATTGATTGACTGACTGAAGTCTCTGGATTCCCTGTTCTGGGCTCCTTCCATCACAGTGGCATCCCATCTGGCTCTGGGTTTAAATTCTAAAGTCACATGTAGTGAAATTCTTGAAAAGAGAAATAAAATACATTTTAAAATTAAGTCAACATGAAAACACCATTCATAAGCAAAGGATAAACTATGGGAGTGGAAACACCGAGAAAAAGCAACTGCCTGAATACAGAGGTTGAGGGGACATGACAGAGGATAGACTCTAAATGAACACTCTAATGCAAATACTATCAACAAAGCAATGGGTTCAAATCAAGAAAACATCTAATGCCCAGTGGACTTACGCGTCGGCTATGGGGGGTGGGGGGGGGGGAGGAAAAGAAAATGATCTATGTCTTTAACGAATAATGCTTGGAAATGATCAAATAAAATATATTAAAAAAAAAATTAAGTCAACATGTAGGAGAGTCCAAACTGCTTTTGAAAATCCCTTAAATTGCTTGTAAAGTATAATAGAATTTTTTAAAGAGCTGTAATGAGAAAATTACAATGGTCTATTTTAAAAACACATTTTATTGCTCTTTTTTGTTTCTACATCACCTTCATTTCTAGACATTACCTTGACCTTCCCCCATCTATTATTATAGAAAATAAAGAGAAAGTATGGGAGGGGGTAGAAAACAGCTTAGCAATACAAAGCAAAAATATATAAGGCAAATCTGATGATGTATGTATTGTTCTGCCCCCATAGTCCCCCCCCCTCTGCAAAGAAGAAATGAAAATACATTTTCTCCTATCTTCTTGGGGTCATTTGAGTTTTATAAATTTAATTAACAATAATCACTCAGCATTGCTTCTTTTTTTTGCTATTATTGTTGTTTTGATTTGTATTATTGCAGTCATTATGTATCGTTTTCCTGATTCTGGTTACTTAATTTCATATGACTTCATGGCTAGGGGTGCAGTGGATTGTGCATTGGGTATGGGAACAGGAAGACCTGAGTTCAAATTTGGCCTCAGACACTTACTGTGAGTGACCTTGAGCAACTCACTTAAAATGTGTTTGCCTCCATTTCTGCAGCTGTAAAACGGAGACAATAATGATCCCTAATTCCAGAGTTGTTGTGACAATAAAAAAAAATAATCTTTGCATACAGTAGGTACTATATCATTTTTTCCTTCCCCTCCCTTATCATGCTTCTTTCTAGTCTTCATATCGGTCATTTCTGGAAGGGCATAATATTCCATTACATGAGTGTCACACAGTTTGTTTAACCGTTCCTCAGGCAAGGAGTGCCTACTTGTTTCTACCTTTCTTTGCTCTCAGAAAAGTGCTGTAATAACTCTTTGGTGTAGGTAGGACTTTCTGTCTTTGATTTCCTTAAAGCATGTGGGTCTTGAGGAGATCTCCAGGTAAGGGTCACCCCCTTTAATACTGAATAATATTTCCTATGTTCTAAATCTAATTTCAAAATGCTTTCCAGAAGGGTGGGATCCATTCTCCATTCCGCCAGCCGTGTATTCACATGGCTGTCTTACAGACGCCCTGGCCCATGGACGGCCATTCCCATTTTGTGTTATCTTTTCCAGTTTGTTGTATGTGACATGAAACCTCAGGATGATTCTCATTTGTATTCTTCTTGTTACTGGTGCTCTGGAGCAGTCTGCCCTGTGATTTGGGAGTCTTCTTTTGACAAGTTCATATCTGATGGTCCCTTATCCGTCCTTCGGTCTGATATATTAGTGAGGCTTCCTTCCATATTTTCCAGATCAGACCCTTATCAGATCTATTTGTGGCAAAGATTTTTTTTTCTTCAGTGGACAGCTTCCCTTCTTATCCTAGTTGCATGGATTTTGTTCATGCTAACGCTTTTCAATGTCATACAACAAAAATGATCTGTTTCATCTTTTGAAATATTTCCAGCCATTGTTTGGGTAAAAAAATCTTTCCAGCTTGGGAAGGATGGAAGGATGTAAAGGGAACCCCTTCCACCCAGGATCGTGAACTTTCTGCTAGTAGAACCAGCTCATTAGCTTGGCTGGAACTCTCCCAACAGAGACACTGATTGGCTCCTGAGATGTGGTAGACTAGCACAGAGGGAAAGGGCCTGACAGGGAGAAGCAGGACTATAAAAATGAGACTTGTAGAGGAGGCTGGGCTCTTCTCTGGAAATCCTTGGCTGGGGTCTTTCTGTGATTAGGCGTTGGAAGACACTCTTGTGGGCTGCTAAGATTAAGGCGGAAGTCTAGGAAATGTTTTTCTATTTCTTTCCCTCCTTATTTCTTTCTTACACTATATTTATATTAAAATTAAATTGTTAAAAGCTACTATCATCCTCATGGCTTAAGGGTTAATTATTTTATAAACAGCAACCACAATCATCTTTTTAAACTAATATTATATTTCCAAAGCCATTTCTAAATATTATAGTTAGCATATTACATTTGGTATAATATTAATTGTTCAATATTACAGGAGGAAGGGAGGAAACAGCTAGAATGTCTCCCTAGAGCTCTGCAGGTTGAAAAGCCAAGGCAGGGCAGTGCAGGGAAGAAAGGCACGGGGAACCTCCTCTGGCGCTTACTAGCTGAGTGATCCCGGACGAGTCACAACCTCTCCGAGTTCATTTCTTGATCTGTAAAATGGAGATAATAATAATTATCCTATCTGCCTCATATAGGGATGGGAGTTGTAGGAATCAAATGAAATCATATCTGTGATTCACTTTGTAACAGGATATCCCAAATCGCAGGGCAGTTTTAAGCCTTAATGGTGTAAAAGCTTAGAAGGCTCCAAAGTGCAATAAGACTTTGGGGACACCTCGTATAAGGACTATCCTTATTAATGGCTAACGATGAGAGTCATAAGGGTAGAGTGGGCAGTGAGATAGCTAAATGGATAGAGAGCCAAGCCTGGAGCTGGGAGGTCCTGGGTTCAAATGTGACCTCAGACACTTCCTAGCTGTGTGACCCTGGGCAAGTCACTTAATCCCCTCTGCCTAACCTTTGCCCTTCTATCTAAAAGTAGTTACTAAGACAGAAAGTAAGGGTTAAAAAAAAAAAGACTGAGTTACAGACAGTCCCTCTTACAGATCTCTGTGTGTGTGCCTGTGAGTGAGAGAGAGACAGAGACAAAGACAGACAAGGGGAGGGAGACAGAGAGACAGAAAAAGAGAAAGAGAGATAGAGAGACAGAGACAAGGGGAGGGAGAGAGAGACAGAAAAAGAGAAAGAGAGAAAGAAAGCCACAGAGAGAGAGAGAGAGAGAGAGAAGATAGTGAGAATGGCCCCCTGTTTGGGGGTGCCAGCTCTCCCAGTTTCCTAGCTGTGTACATTGGTAAAATCACCTGACTTTTCTTTGTCAGTTTCCCTACATGCAAAAAAAAATGAGATTAATTAAGGTTTCTGCACCTCTTTACTTCACTGAACAGCTTCAAAGAGAAAGAAACACTGAGGTAGGATCATTGGCACATGATCAGTAAGGATATAGGTTAGATATTGAGAAACTGAACATACAAAGTTTCAGTAAATTTTTTTTATTTTATTTTTTACAATCACATTTTATAATCATTTTTAATATTTTTTAAAAGTTTGAATTCCAAATTCTCTCCCTCAATTCCTTCCCTCCCCCCCCTTTGAGAAGGTAAGCAATTTGATATAGATTATACATACAATCAAAAGTTGCAAGAAATTTTTTAAAACTAGACTATATAATCAAGGGGAAGCTAGGTGGTCCAGTGATTAGAGTGCCTAGCCTAGTCAGGAAGACCTACCTGAGTTCAAATCCAACCTCAGATACTTACTAGCTAGGTGACCCTGAGCAATCACTGTACCCCTTTTGCCTCCATTGCCTCCTCTGTAAAATGAACTGGAGAGAGACATGACAAATTGCTCCAGTATCTTTGCCAAGAAAACCTCAAATGAGGTCACAAAAAGTTGGATACAACAGACCAACAACAAATGTAACCAAAAGGGATGTTAGAATTTCCTTTTCTGGAGAATTTTGAGGGGTGAATAGATGACTGTTTTCTGGCCTAAACAAAGGGTTTTCTTGCTTAGAAGCAAGGGTTCAGACTAAAAGCACCCCAGAAAGAACAACTAGGTGGCTCAATAGAGGACCAGGCCTAAAGATGGGGGGTCCTGGGTTCAAATTTGCCTTCAGACACTTCCTCGCCTTGAGTCACTTACTCTCAATTGCATAGCCCTTACCACTCTTCTACCCTGGAATCAAGTCTTAGTATTGATATTAAGACAGAAGGTAGAGTTTAAGAGAAAACAGAGCCCAGATTTGGAATCAGAGGACTAGACTTCAATCCTAGGTCTCTCTGTCACTTACTGGCTTTCATTTTGAGTGAGTCACACCTGCTCTTCCAACCTCAGTTTCCTTGTCTTGAAAATGAGGAATATTTGACCTCTGCCATCCTTTCCAGTTCCTAAAAATCCGGGATCCCAAAAGCCCCCCAGGGGCTTCCCACTGGGCAGCTCTGCTATGCGAAGGAGGTTCATTTTCCCCCACAGCACGGTAGATTTTTATCATGCCAGGCACGAAGCATTAGCATATTCCATCCCGATGATGTTTCTCACACTGTTATAAATAGTCAAGGGGAGATGTCTAACTAATGTGTCTTTTATATGGGCTGCAAATACAGCAAAAGGGAGGCATCGGAGACAGGGCCTGCTGAGATAAACCAGTCGAGGCTGCCTGATGGCTCTCAGATTGCTGATGTTTTCTAGCTTGGGTTAATGATTCAAGAGAGGGAAAATAAGTTGGAAGCAGCAGGAAAAGAGAATTGAGCGAGATGAGGCGACCTTCCCAGTCTGGTTAGAGAACACACCTCAAGACACTGTTCATTTCAATTCAATTTAGCAAACATTTATTAATTAGTAGATAGGACATGGTTTAATGGATAGAGTACTGATCTTGAAGTCAGGAAGGCATAAGTTCAAATCCCACCTCAGACATTTATTAGCTCTGTGCCTTTGGGCAAGTCACCTGGCCTTTCCGGCCTGTAGCCTCATCTGTGAAATGAAGGGATTGGACTCAGTAGCTTCTAGGTCCCTTCCAGCTCTAAACTGATGAGCCTATAACTTCGGATTAGGTACAAACCATTATACCAGACTCTGGTGATAAAAGACAGAGATAACACAAATCCTCCTCTCAAGGAATTATAGGGATTTTATTATATATATTTTATGTAAAATATATTGTAAATATGTACTATATACATAGAGTACATAAACATATTTTTATTTATTATGCATTATATATTATACATTATATACCATATATTTGTTTTGTAAACTATATTATATATTTATTTTATAAAAATATTTTATTTATATATAAATATGTAAACATTTATATGTAAATATAATGTATAATTATATAATTTAAGATATAAAATATAGATTTCTATTTAAAATATATAATATATAAATATAGACTTACATAAAATATATATAATATATAAGGATATTTATATTTATATGTAATATATAAATATATTTATATTTAAAATACATACGAAATTATATATGATGTATAGGGAATTAATGGAGAGAAATACACATTTACAGATAGGAACCCATGATCTTGTGAACTATGATACAATGAAGTCAAAAATAAACATGCAAGTGAAGTCTAGATAAAGCACTGTGGGAAATTAGAATACAAGAAATCGCTTTCACCTAGGAGAGTCTGGGAAGGCTTCAGGAAAGATGGCACCCAAGTTGGGCCTTCAAGTGAGAGATGAGAGCAGAAGGGTGGGTTAGAGTCAGATGTAGGAGGCCTGGAATGCCAAGCTCAGAAAAGTATGTTTTATCTGGTGGGCAACAAGGAACTATGAAACAATTCTGGGCACACAAATAATGTGAACAGAGGAATGGCAAGCAGAGCAGTTCATTAGACAGATGACTTGGTCAGAGTTGTGAAGGAGAGAGAATAGACTCCCCTTGCCACTACCACCTTGGAAAAGGACAAGTAGCTCTTCCATATTGATCACAAGACAAATGCCTTCTCAGAAAAAGATCCAGCCTTAGGTTTGGGGTTTTTTTTAACCATTACCTTTTGTTTTATAATCACTACCAAGTAATTGCTAGGCAATTAGAGTTAAGTGACTTGCTCAGGGTCACACAGGGAGGAAACATCTAAGGCCAGATTTGAACCCAGAATCTTCCATCTCCAGACCTGACTTTCTATCCATGGAGCCACCCAGCTACCCCTCAGCCTTAGCTTTTTAAAAAAATATTGAAAAGGCCAAAGAGTTTTGCTCTTTTTTTTTTAAACCCTTACCTTCCGTCTTGGAATCAGTATTGTGTATTGGCTCCAAGGCAGAAGAGTGGTAAGGGCTAGGCAATGGAGGTCAAGTGACTTGCCCAGGGTCACACAGCTAGGAAGTATCTGAGGTCAAATTTGAACGAAGGACCTCCCATCTCTAGGCCTGGTTCTCAATCCACTGAGCCACCCAGCTGCCCCCCGGACTAATACTTCTTGAGTATACATTCTCCGATTTGCTGCCTTGAAATGGTCAAGAGGAAGGAAGTGGAAAGAAGTCATGGATCCCTCAGGAGTCCTTCTGATCCAAGATATATCTGCAAACCTGCAAACCCCAACGTTCCCCTAGATCCCTTGGAGGGAAGGCTGTCCTCCTTCCGGGTCCGTATTCTTGGCCACTTCCCCTTCCGGCTCTGCCTCCTCATCTGTAAAATGGAAGATTTCCTAGCGGTCTATCCCAGTCAGCAGCGGGGGTGCAAAGGCTTCAAACTGCCATCCTGAAATGCAGTCTCCAACCCAAACTGAAAAAGGAAAGACTACGGGAGGGGCAGCGACAGTGAACGAATGGGCAGTGGAGGGACTCTACCTCCCCAACCGCGCACTTCATCCTATTTCCCCACCAACCCAATCCAGAAACTTCGATGTCCTGGAAGAGCCTGGAAGAGACCGGAAGTGGCGAGGGCGGGGGTCTCGTTTTCCGACCTAGCCTGAGTAGCTCACGGAGACCTGTTGTTATCCCACAAGCGGAACATCCTTCTTGGAGAGATATTTTCATCGCGTCCAGATGGAAAAGGGGGCCATGTTTAGGAGAGAATGTGGTGGCACGCAGATGCTCCTTTCTCTCCTCATGTCTCCCTGATTAGCCATCTTGTTTCTTAGAATAAGAAAAAGGCAAGAATTACAGCTTTCTAATTCGGAATGTCAAAGCAGGAAGGGGCCATCGAAAATCATGGAATGCAATGCATCCATTTTTCAGGTGGGGAAAACAAGGCCCAGGGAAGGGGAACAGATTTGGCAGTCAATTTTGTTTTCCCCATCAGAATTAGAAATTGAATAAGCTAATGATATGTGCATCTGGCCCCCGTTAGGAAAGACATCCAAACACACCAACCTATACAATAAATGCATAGTATAAACCTATATATGAAGGTGGGACATTTGAATGCACAGTCAGGCCTACACAGAAATGTTCACATTTCCGTTTAATTCAACAAACATTTATTGAGTTCTTACCATAAGCTAAGCATTCTGCTAAGTGCTGAATTAAATAAGAGGCAAAAGGTAGTTCCTTCCTGCAAGGAGCTTATAGTCCAATGGGGAAAACAATACTCAGATTATATATATACAAAGCAAACTACAAACAGAATGAAAGGAAAATATTTAGCAGAGAGAACACCCTAATTAAAAGGAGCTGGGGGAAGGTTTCCTGAAGGAGGTAGGATTTAAAAAAAAATTTTTTTAACTCTTATCTTCCATCTTAGAATGTATTGGTTCTAAGGCAGAAGTGCCGTAAGGGCCTGGCAATGGGGATTAAGCGACTTGCCCAGGGTCACACAGCTTGGAAGTGTCTGAGATCACATTTGAACCCAGGTCCCCTCATCTCTAGACCTGACCCACTGAGCTGCCCCCCACAAACCCCTTTTTAAGTTTATTTTACTTTTTTTTTTTTAACTCCTACTTTCTGTCTTAGAATAGATGCAAGTATAGGTTCCAGGGAAGAAGAGCTACAAGGGTGAGGCAATTAAGGTTAAGTGAATTGCCCAGGGTCACATAGTTAAGAATTGTCTGAAGTCACATTTGAACCCAGGACCTCCCATCTCTAGACCTGATTCTCTGCCCCATACTGGAGTATTTTGCCATGCTTTCTCTAGTTCACTTTACAGATAAGAAAACTGAATGTGAGTTAAGTGACTTGCCCAGGGTCACAGGGCTAGGAAGTATCAGCCCAGATTTTATTTGCATTCTTAACATTTCCTCCATCACTTTCTTTAGTCTAGAAATCAACAAAACAATAAATCAAGCCCCGATTAGTTACCTTTGCTGACTTCTGCAATGTAAATGGTTACAGTGAAAATTTAATAATCAGGCTCTGGGGATGAGCCACCTCCCATGTACCACTAAAGGAAGGGGGTGCTTCTATCTAGGGAGAATCCAGAAGGGTTTTATGGAGATGCTGGTGGCTCGGTTGTGCCCAGAAGGAATAAAAGATGGTGTCATGGGGAGGTAATACATTTCAAGCATGAAGAAGAAAATGGAAGGAAGCTTGTCTAATCACTTCATTTTACTGGAAACTAAGGACTAGAAAAGTTGGGTCACTGACCCAGGTAGAATGAAGCTTGAACTAGTGATCATGGTCAAGTTCTTTGGGGGCAGAGATCCCTTTTCCCTCTATTTGAATCTCGGGGCTTCACACAGTGCCTGACACCTAGGAGGAGCTTCCTAGATGTTGATAAATTGATGGATTGACTCAAACCCACCTCTTAGGGCCCAGTGGAAAAAGAGTAGCTGGAGCCAATACCCCCAAGGAGTTTTCCAGCTCCCCTCCCATATTAGAGCTGTCTTCCGCCAGGACACAGAATCAGGACTAGGCAAGTCTCCCACTACTGGTGTTTGGAAACTGGCCCTCATCACAAGCACAGAACCAGTTACCCCTGGGAGAGGGCCAAGGAAAGGGAGAGCCCTCTCATTTAGAGAAGCAACACTTCCGCCGGGGCACGGACTCCTGGGACAGTGAGATTCCTTTATGGTCCCACTCTAAGGGAAACAGGATGGTCGAATTGTGGAAGCCAGAAGGCATCACTGGCTGCCAACTGTCCCACTGAGGGCCTCAACCTGAAGCTGCCTGTAGGGAGCAGAGAAAAGCATGGGAAACCCAGGCCTCTGAGCCAAGGCTCCCCAACTGACCCATAAGCTGAGAGGGAGCTGGGTGAGGTCTATTGTAGCAGAGAGCCTGGGTCTAGAGAATCTAATTACCTGGGTGGTTTTCCCCCCTATGCCTGTTTTTGTGGCTGGGGGCTATCGATTTCATTTATAGTTAAACCTCAGTATCCAAAGGGCAGAGCCAAGATGGCGGCTTAGTTCAGCAAAAGCTGAAACTGTTCTGACAGCCCTTCCAAATGTCAATATCGACGGGATTTATTTCTGCCACAAAGAGGCCCCACCTGCCTCTCTTGCCTAATCGATAACATTCAGCTTTGCCATATAAGGGCTGGCTTAGACTCTTTGAACCCTGACGGATTTCATAACGGGGCTACACAGCAGCCTCAGAATGGGGAAAGAGGCTGATTCTTTGTGTAGGAGAAGTGAACTGGAAACTAAAGGGGTGCTCACCTACTGGGAAAGGGCTGAACAGATTATGGTGTGAGGATGTCATCGAATACTGTCGTGCCATAATGAGGAAAAGGACTTTTTTTTTTAACCCTTACTTTCTGTCCTAGAATCAATATTGTGTATTGTTTCCAAGAGAGAAAAGCGATAAGGGCCAGGCCAGTGATGGTAATCCTTTTAGAGGCCTAGTGCCCAAAATGTAGCCCTCATGCTGCATGTGAGCCCCCCCTACAGCCTTACCCCAGACAGGGGAGGGAGGAAGCACTTCCATGGGGCTGCTGGGCAGAGGAGCAAGTGAAGGGAGAAATGTCCTCAAGCTCCCATGGAGAGGGGGAGGGGAGCAGCCCCTCCAGCACATATGCCATAGATTCACCAACAAGGGGCTAGACAGGGGGGTTTAAGTGACTTGCCAGGGAGTCACATGGCTAGGAAGCCTCTGAGGCCAGATTTGAACCTAGGATCTTCTATCTCCAGGCCTGGTTCTCAATCCACTGAGCCACCTACCTGCCCCCAAAAAGGACATTTTCAATAAAACCTGGGAAGAGGTAGTTAAACTACTGAAGGATAAAGTGAGCAGAACTAAAGAAAAATATATACAAGAATAACACTATTATATGTGATTGGAAAAAATATATATTTTTACTTAACAATAATACAATAAAAACAAGACTATGAAAGACTTAATAACTCTTACCAATACAATGAACAACCATGACTCTAGGGGAACCACGAGGTAGGCTACCCATTCCCTGCCAGCAAGGTGACTGATTCAAAGTATCAGGATACAAAATAAAATATAGATTGTTTGGATGTGGCCAGTGTAGAAATTTGCTTTGACAATGCATTTTTAAATAAGGGCTTTGTTTTTCTTATCTTTCTTTTTCCAACCATAGAGGAATAAGAGGGAGAAAAAAAATCAAATTTTAAAAATTTTATTTAAATTTTAGTTTTAAATATTTGATGTTAATAATTAAAATTAATTTTTTAAATGAATGATTTTAAAGGAGTCATTTACTTAGTACCTAATATGTGCAGCATTGGGCTAAATACTGGGAATACAAGAACAAAAGTTAGTCCTGCTTTCAAGGAATTCACAACCTAACAGAAGGTGGTGTCCTCATTAGGGCTATCAGCAACAATTGCTGCCTTCCTGTACCATAAATGAATTGGGCAGCTTTGTGTTAACACAGAGGGGTCAGCTATGGCTGAGCCCCTGCTTCACAATTTCTGAGATCATTCTCCCCAATCCTGCCTTTCAACCACATAGCAAATGACTAAGAAGCCACTGGCTGGGTTTCAGGGGCCACACCTGGATGCTAATACAGGTGTTTAGAAGTTCCAAGCATTGAGACTACAGGCTCTCTTTTTCTGGAGTCAGCTAGAGTCCCGTCCCCACATCGGGCAGCCGTCCCCACACTGTAGTTCCCAATTTGACCTAATTACATGCACTAAAGAACTGCCCGATTTTTTTTTTAAAGCCTTACCTTCCATCTTGGAGTCACTACTGTGTATTGCTTCCAAGGCAGAAGAGTGGTAAGGGCTAGGCAATGGGGGTCAAGTGACTTGCCCAGGGTCACACAGCTAGGAAGCGTCTGAGGCCAGATTTGAACATGGGACCTCCCATCTCTAGGTCTGACTCTCAATCCACTGAGCTACCCAGCTGCCCCAAGAACTGCCCAATTTAAAAGAATTAATGTCCTTTTTCAAGTTATCTGATTTATGTCTGTATGAATAAAATGGTTATGAGATTGAGATTCAAGTAGCTATCACCCATGCAGACTCCCTGAAGCACATCCAGACCACCCAGGGCCAAAGAAGAGTCACCCAAGCCAGCACCGCACAGTTACATTATGCATGGTTTGTATAATGTCTGAGGTCACTACTTAGCTCATCCACTCATGCAGCTCTAAGTAAATCCCAACCCTGTTATTTTTTATAGGCAAAGGAAAACTGAATCTTCTCTTCCTGGAACCCAGACTAGGGAGATTTAGAAGACATACAGGCTTTACCCAGGGGGAGATGATTTCAAGGTGGGGACTATGCCTAAAGACACAGTCTTCAATGCAGTGCAAGATCTCCTGTTAGGCTAGCTAAGGAGGAGAGGGCTGGACTAGACAGACAAGAAAGTCTGAGTTTGCAATGATCTGGGACGATTCTGAAAGACTTATTTCCAGAGAAAGAACTGTGAGTCAGATGGATGGGGATCAAAGCATACTCTCTTTCACATTGGTGTATTTATGATTTTATTTGGGGGTTTGGGTTATATATGAGTGTGCTCTTACAACAGTGACCAATATGGAATTTAAAAGAAAAAAAGCCTGAGTTTGTAGCAATCTGGGACAATCCTGAAAGATTTATTTCCAGAGAAAGAACCGTTGTAGTTGGATGGATGGAGATCAAAGCATACTATCTTTCACATCAGTGTATTTCTACTTTTATTGGGGGGAGGGGGTGGTTATATATAAGTGTGCTCTTACAACAATGACCAATAGGGAATAAATTTTTTAGAAGAAAATCTGAGTTTGAATCCTGCCTCAGATGCTTACTAGCTACGTGACTCTTGTGGGCAAGTCAGTAACCTAGCCTGGACTGAGGCCAGCACATGCTCAGTATAAAAGGAATTCTGTCCAGCAGGGTTTCTGGGGAAAGGGGCAGCCTGGAAATCCAGAGGCGAGAAGGCAGTCACAGAGGGGCAAAGGAACAAGTTCATAGTGTCAGTGGGAAGAATCCAAGGGGCTGAAAAGGAGAACAGAGTTAGAACGTCAGTCACAAGAGTGCTGCTCAGACTCAATAGCATGGCCAGTTTGTCTGCCTGCCATTCTGAGGACAGTGATATTTTTATACACAAATATCACCCCATTCACTAACCTTGGCATTGTTGTTCAATTGTGTTTGACTCTTGGTGATCCCATTTAGGGTTTTCTTAGCAAAGATACTGGAGGGGTTTGCCATTTCCTTTTTAAGTGGATTAAGAGATACAGAAGTTAGTGACTTGTCTAGGATCACACAGCCAGTAAGTATTGGAGACTGAATTTGAACTCTGGTCTTCTTGACTTCAGGCCATTCACATATCCTATTCAGAAAGCCCTATAATGGGTGCTGTGGGAGACTGGGGAGAGGACTCCAGTAGAAGGAAAAGACAACTCTGTTGGTAGGCAAACTTATCATCTAATGGGAGAGACTGGGTGAACACACATACAAAAAGATATAAAGCATACCCCAAAAGACACATAGAAGGAGGAACTGAAGGTGACTGTCTATTCATTCACTTATTCAGCAATTTATGAAGTAGCTACTATAAACAAGGCACATGTGAGCCTCCTGGCCCCAAAGGTGAGCCGAGGGCACTGTCTGGGGCTCCCCTGTGCCAGCTGTGCTACTAGGGAGAAGCGTCTTTTTGTGCCCGCTCAGGGAAGAAGGAACAATGGTGGCACCCTTCAGCACACTCCATGCAACTTCTCTTGCTTCCCTCAGTAACTGCCACCAGCTTTATCTGTTTACAGAACAAGATTATTGCTTCTAACCTTTGCTGGCTGGGCTGTCAGTCGCTCTTCTCTGAATTTGATAGAGCTGAGCCAGAGGCTGGCTTCCGATGGAATGCCAAACCTCTTGGTTTTTTAAACCTTTATCTTCCATCTTAGAATCAATATTGTGTAACAGTTCCAAGGTGGAAGATCAATAAGGGCTAGGCAATGGGGTTAGGTGACTTGCCCAGGGTGACACAGCTAGCATGTGTCTGAGGCCAGATTTAAACCAGGACCTTCCATCTCTGGGCCTGGCTCTCATCCACTGAGCTACCTGGCTGTTCCCCCAAACCTCGACTGAGAAGAGCGGGGAAGTGCTTTCCCTTCCCCCTCCAAAACCAGTTCCCCAGTCACGGAACTAATCAGCTTAGGTCCAAAACAAACCTGGGGCGCTGTCCCTTAGAGAGCGGAGCTCTTCCAGACTTTGGAGGTCCAGTGCACAGAGAGATGATGCACCAATGGACCACGCATGGGCCTGACCGTCTCCATTGGGGCTGGTACAAACACAGGCTGCTCTTCACTTGAAGCCAACTTCAATACAAGTTTTATCAGGCCCCTGTCTCTTGGCAATCTGCTGCTTCCTCCGGATGACCATTTATAGGCAACGGTGGAAGGGAGCTTGTAGCCACGTGGGTGGAGGGGGTGCTGCTGGAGGGGAGCCTTCCCACACACCCAGCAGCCACAGGATGATCCAGAGCGGGGCCTGGAGTTGGATTGTTGTTTTTTAAACCCTTACTTTCTGCCTTAGTAACCACTCTAAGACAGAAGGGCAAATGGGGTTCAGTGAGTTGCCAGGGTCCCACAGCTGGGAAGTATCTGAGGCCATACTGGAGCCCAGGCCCTCCCATCTCTAGGCCTGGTGCTCTCTGCGCTGAGCCTCCTAGCTATGCCCCACCCCCTTTTTAAACCCTTCCTTTTGGGCCTCTACCAAGTCCAAGACAGAAGGGCGAGGGCGAGACCAGCGGGGTTGTTACCCAGGGTGGTGGCACGGAGTTGGGGACAGTTTTCGCGGGAGCAGAGGGCCACAAGCCATTCTGTGGGGTATCTCTGCCCTCTGACAGTCATTCAGTCAGTTCACTATTAAGTAAATACGCCAAGAGACCATGAAGCTTACTAGACAGAGGATTTCCCTTGGAGTCAGGAAGAGTTAGGCCTAAGCTTCTCATCCATCCACCCATACATAACACAGGCAGCTCTCCCCTACGGGACAGAAGAGTTACCTCCTGCCGGGGTGGATGGGGATTTCCACACCGGAAGTTCTCTTCATTAATGAGATCATAACAAAGTCTGGTTGTCCTTGTGGGCTAGGTCCTGGGAGAGATGGGGAGTGGGCCTGGACCCGCGCCTTCATTAGTCCAGGGAGCTTTTATGGGAGAGAAAACTAAGAATGCCAGTCATTACTCTTTTTTTGTACTCTTACTTCTGCCGTGGAATAGATTCTTTTGGAGGCTCCCAGGCCGAAAAGCAGTAAGGGTTAGGCAATTAGGATTAAGTGACTTGGCCAGGAGTCACTCAGGTAGGAAGGGTGTGAGGCCACATTGGAACCCAGGTCCTCCCATCCCTAGGCCTGGCGCCCTATCCACTGAGCCACCCAGCTGCTCCTCTGCAACTGAAGAGTCTTGGAGAGTTTCCAAGACACTGAATAATTTAATCAACCTGGCCAGCCAATATGTGTCGCAGGCGTCTGCCGCTGAATCCTGGCCTCCCAGTTTCGAGGATGGCTCTCTCTCCACGACAACACGCTTGATCTGGGAGAAATAGACTGACTAAATCAGACTGTCCTTACTCGCGTGGAGTGGACATTCTAGTAGGCTGAGGGGACACCAATACCCACCTCCACAATGCAGACACGCAAACACAATAACCACACATTCATTAGATAGCTCCAATCAAGCCTTGTTTGGGAGGCCTGGAGCAGATTTTCACCTGGGGGATCCAGAAAATCTTCCTGAAGGATGGTGACCTTGGACAAGTCACTGACTTCTTTGGGACTGTGGTTTCCTCGTCTCTAGGGGATACTTGGCACAATGACCCTCTCTGGGTCCTTGGATGGTGGCTCAGGGGCTGCCTTCCCCAAGCACACAGAAGTACAGCAGGCTCACGGTACAAGCTATGCAATCAGAGAGGCCCCTGGCTGAAAGGCCCACCAGGTGCTGATCTCCTTGAGCTCCGGGAAAAGGCCCAGGAAGGGGAGAGCTCAGGAGGCTGCACTATCCCCATGGCCAGCAGAGGACGCTCAGCTCATTCTTAGCGGGCTTCCCCCAATCCCCCAACCCATCGGGGCTGCCCCACCCACCCCGTTCAAAATGCATCCAAGGGATGAAATGGAATCTCTCTCAAAGCACTGAACACTGGCCGCCTGAACTCTGTCCTTGGGTGTCTACCCTGTCTGGACTCTCCTCTCACTTCACGGCTCACTATACTCCGACTAGCAGCCTTTTTTGTTGTTTTCTCACTCAATTTGTTGCACATAGAACAAAGCGAGGAGAGGGACATTGGACCAAATGCTCCAACAGGGAAGCATTTTTCTCCAGCCATCTCCTAGACCGCCTCCTGAGTATCCTCCAAGAACTCCAGGCACCTCCCTTCCCTTCATCACTAGACGGAGACAAAGGAGGAGGAGAAACGATGATGGCTCCCGCCTCCTGACCGTGGACTAGAAACATCAAAAAGCAAAGAAGACAGAAAAGGAAATGATGCTCCCCAGCTAGCAAACAGTCCCGGCACCTTCCAGTCTTCTTTCATGACGATGGCCCTCAAGGATGGGAGCCTGCTGGCAGGACTAGTAGGGCCGGCAACTTCTGGATGGCTCTGCTGGGTTGTGGCCCTTCCTAGTCAAAGAGGACCAAATGCCATCACGGGTGCCAGCCTTCCACTCCAGCATAAACTGGATTTAATGGAGGCAGAGGTGCACAAAGTCCTCGGCCTCACTCTCTTCCGGAGTCACATGAGTCCAGCAGCAAGACCAAAGTGAAGACAACTGGTGATGGCTCAGGAGGCAGCGGATGGCCTTGGCTTCTTTGAGGTCTAACCAAGGCCCTAAGCGCCCCCTCCCCCAATCCACTTCCACCGTCTGCATGGCCTTTGGAACAAATTGTTCTCATTTCTCCCTTCCACCTGGGGAAGTCTACACATGCAGCAGGCAGACACCCACCGTGCCTCTACTTCTCCCTGTGGTCTTGTCACCAGGCATCCGCTTGAGTTTCTGTCATGGAATCTAGGCAACTGCAAGGTCAGTGGAGGAAAGGCAGGTCCCCGAAGCACCCAGCTTCTGTTCCTCTCCTAGAATTCTACTGGGGCAAGGCCGCTTACACGGTCCTCTCTGCAGTAGACAGGATCAGGCCCGTCCCGCTGACGGCGATGAGTCTCACAAAAATCTGCTCGCTTCATTTCATTCTGGGTCAGCATTCCTAGACTCTAGCATCTCCACGGTGGCAAATAGGATCCAAAGCTATTGGCCACATAGAAGAGAGAGAAGGACTAGGTGATGTGCTGAGGGAATGGGGGGTTTCTTGACCTAGCAGGAGGCACCCCCCTTTAATCACTCAAATCATCAAAGAGGCCAGGATAAAATGCAGACAGATGCAGCTTTACTGCTTATCACGCAAAGGACAGGGACGCTGTGCTTAAGTCAGAGACCCAAAGATACAAATGAACTTCAATTTATAGGAAACAAATACAATAAGTCTGCTGTGCAAAAGAGTACTAATGAAAGGTTTATGTAAAAAACTGGGAGGGGTAGGGGGGGAGAGTGAAGCTGGATCTAATTAAGCTAATGATCTAAACTTGGCGTTTCAGAAGTATTGATCTAATATTGTTACTACTGCCGACCAAAAACTCATCCAGAATAATACGCTAATTTTCACTCCATACACTGATCTTTAAGGTTCCTTCTAAGATTCACCAAAGCACAAGACAACCAGTTTTTTCCATTGACTTGGTTAATAGTTTGGATTTCGTTTTTAGTTTTTAAATGATTCTTGTGACAAAGCCAAATCCCCATTTACAGATCAAAATCTTGACTGTACAATAAAGCAATTCATTCCAACTGACTCATTTTACAATATTTTAAAAAGTTTAGGATGAAAATTAAAGTTAATTTGAGGAGCTCCTCGCCTCCTGTCTGGATAGTCGACCTCACTCCTGTTTCTCCTCCTTCACCACTGCCTCCCTCTATTCCTTGGGGCATGCGGCCCTCTGAGTCTAGAAGGTCTGCCCATGATCACCAAAAGCAAAGCTAGGACTTGAACCTAAATCTCCTGACTCAGAATCAACGTCTCGGGGTTGTACAGTAGAGGGGGTCAAACATAAAGCCTCCTAAGTGGGGCTGGATTCAGATCAAAATGTCATTTCTATCAGATTTTAATATGTTGAAATTTTTTAAAAAGAAATATATAGATGTAAATTTAAAAGTAAATCTACTAAAATATGGCTTTCTTATGCATGGCTTAGCAGAGCTGGTTCCTATTTGAGTTTGACTTTACTGTTGCAGAGAATCTCAGTGATTAACCAGTCCAGAGGCCTTAACTTTTTAGCATCATGGACCCCTTTGGCATTCTGGCAAAGCCTAAGGACCCCTTCCCTGTATTAGGGGATTCTTTTAAGTGAGAGATGGTGATTTCAAAAGCAGATCTGCCAATCTTCTCCCTTCTCCCTCTTCTCTTCCCTTCCCCCTTAGTTGATTCTTCTGTTTTAGCACTGAAGTCTGATCAAAGTGAGTATCTTGGCATACCAAACAAAGAACTCTCTCTCTTTTCTAAGTTTAAGTAAGGGGGTTTATTTGGGAGAGGGAGAAAGATAAGAAGTTGAAGGGAGAGAGGGTTTGGGGCTTCCCCAATACTAAAACAATTCCTAAATTGGAGGATGGTGGAATAGAGTTCAGATTTGGGGAAATGGTCAACAGGTCTTGAAGATTCAGGCACTGTAGTATAGTAGAGAGAAACCAGAGAGCAGGACTTTTAGTCCTTCCTCCTTTCTGTCCCAAGGGCAAGAGACCAAGTTCTTCAGCTTGTCTGTTCCTTTTTTAACAATCCTTCCTGGTCCCCATTCCTGTTAGAATGTTCTCCTTGATTAACAGTTCTGGAGTCCTTGCTTCTCCAGCATTTGCTGCAGACTTTTTTCCCATTTTTTCTCCTCCACAACATTACACTAGCTGAGTGACCCTGATCAAGTCACTTGACCCCCATTGCCTAGCCCTTGCTGCTCTTCTGCCTTGGACCCAATACACAGTATTGATTCTAAGACAAAAGGTATAAAGGGGGGGGAGGGGGGAGAAAGAGAGAGAGAATAAAATCTAAGTTCACAGAGCCTTCCTCACCTGCACTAAATCTGTTAGTGTTAGCATCTATGGTCTCCAGGTTACCAACCTCCAAAATGTAATAAACTTTGTAAAATATGCAAGGTATAGATTGTAAGCTGTTATTATTAATAATAAAAAACACTGGCTGATAGTCTTTGTTTGATGGGTCGGTTGAAGAGCAAACGGCTGCTTTTTTCTCCCTACTCTCCTTTCCCTTCCCGCAGATTCTCTTGCTTATGAATGCCAAAGAATTCCAATCCTGCCTCCTCTGGCTCCCTCTGGTCCCTAAATACCAGAGGAAATCAAGTTATTGTCAAGCCCCTGATCTGCCACTTAGGAGTCTGGTGGCCTTGGACGTTTAATTTCTTCATGCTTCCCTTTCCACATCTGTAGACTGTAGTACTTACTCCCACTACCAATCTTATTAGGACGATCAAATGAGATCATGTATGTAGAAACTGCAAAACAAACATTCAGTATAAATGTCAGCTGTTACTGTTATCAAGTTCATTATTCACCTTTTGAAGTAGTAGAAAGAGGTCAGGGTTTGAAGTCGGGAGGCTCCTGGGCTTGAATCCATCTTTAATTCTAGTAAAACAAAATACTTAATCACTCTGAGCCGGTTTCCTTAACTACAGGATAATAATAAATGTACTTATCTTTCAGGGCTATTGATAAGCAGTATAGTAGGCCTGGGCTCCAATCCTACCTCTGATGCTTACCACCTAGGTAGGCTCGGGCAGGTCATCTCAAGTCTCTAGGCCTCAGTTTCCCCATGTGCATAATGAAAGGATTAGACTAAATTGCCTTTAAGGTCTCTTCTCCCTCCAGATCTATGAGCCTGCGATCCATGAAATGAGATCATGTAATTACTAGGAGATGGAGGGCTGGGAAGAAGAAACGGTCAGAGCAGGCAGTGTGATGGAAAATTGCTGGATGGGGGCCAGACCACTCTGTCCATCTTGGAAGATCAATAAATCAGGGCAATTTCTCAAACTTGAATGATCACAAATCATTCTACACATACCAGCTCCAAGGTCATCTGTTGATATAACTCCATGCAGATCTTTCCCTTAACAGCCCTGTTATACACAATCCAGAATATAGCAAATTGTTAAAAGAAAAAAAAAGTTGGGCAGCTCAACAAAGTATATTTCTAAGAAATGTCCTTCCCCAGAATTCCTGCTGTGGGCTTATTTATCTGCCTCTCCACTCTTGGCAGAAAGTGAAATAAATTATGGTCTGGCTGGCTGATTTAAATAATTACTCATTAGCAGAATCTCCCCCTAAGGATCTCAAAGCCCTTAATGCCTTTGTACAAATTACCACATGCTTGACACCTAAAAAAATCAGGGATAAATCCTTAAAAAGAAACACCAGGGTGAGCCTGGAATATTTGGGATAAGCCTCCCTCCTCCCTTTCTTTCCTTTTCCAGTTGGATTTTTCAGGATGAGAGGCATTTTATTAATCCTCTCCCCAAAGAGATGGGGCAGTCAGAGAAAAGAAGAATGACTTCATGGAGTAAGCCCTAAAAGCACCAGATTTCAAGTTTGAAGATCTGGGTCCACATTCCTGTTGAAATCTAGATCATTTGTTCTCTCTGGGTCTCTGTTTCTGCATCTAGTTTCTGAAATGAGGGGCTGGAAGAGATCATCTGGAGGTGGTTACATGGCTCACTGGATAAAAAGACCTGAATTAAAATCTGGTTTATACACATAACAACTTTTACCTTTTGTCTTAGATTTGATACTGTATAACCTACTAATGTAGGGAAAATATGTTTTCTGTAGTTCCGTTCTCTCTCTCTCTCTCTCTCTCTCTCTCTCTCTCTCTCTCTCTCTCTCTCTCTCTCTCTCACTCTCCTCCCGCTAACACAAACAGGTAAACTTCTCTTTACTCAGGCTTTTTCTTTTGTCTTTTTATTACCTCTACTTCAAGTGATTATTAATAAATCTTATGAAATGTAATACTTGGAGTTTTTGTATATTAATTTTAATCTTCAAATACTAAGTATTGGTTCCAAGACAATAAGGGCTAGGCAATTGTGTGTAACAAAGCTAGGAAGTGTCTGAGGTCAAATTTGAACCCAGTATCTCCTGTCTCTAAGCCTGGTTCTCTATCCACTGAGTTACCTAGCTGCCCCTTCCCAACTGTTTTTATTCAATACATAGTATTTCAATACTATTCAATACTATTTCAATACTATGTATTGGTTCCAAGGCAGAAGGACTGGGCAATGGGGGTTAAGTGACTTGCCCAGGGTCACACAGCTAGGAAGCTAGGGTCAAATTTGAACCCAGAACCTCCCATTTCTGGGCCTGACTCTCAATCCTCTGAGCCACCTAGTTGCCCCATCACCCAATTGTATTTTAATCTGTTTGGGGCTGCACTCAAAAGTATTGCTGGCCATAATGGAACTTATCTCTGCTTGAGCCCACTGGGAAGCTAAAATGTCAGCATTTGCTAAAATATGAATTTTGAAACCTTGTGGACTTCATCAGCAAATCCCCAGCAGCCATTCGATGGGATCTTCAATAATGCTGGAACATTTTAATGTCAATTACACTGAATGTCACTGCCCCATACCCACTTGGCCAGTGATGTTTCATGGCAAGAATTCAGTTTCCTGGAGAAACATCTTTCCCTGGAAACAGAAAATGAAATTCCAATAAGGAAACATCCCTGGCTAGCTTCCCTCGAGGGGAATTTGCATTGGCAAATAGCTAAAGGATTTCTTTTCAAGTCATCTCCCTTTATGTCTTCACACATGTGTCTTTGACTCCTTCCCTCGGGTTTCAGAGGACGGGATGGCCTGGCTCCTTGACAGGCCTCACCCCTCCGCTTCTGGTCGAGATTCTCTCTCCTCCAGGCTCCTCTAGAGACTTCCTGCAGCTCATCATTGCTTCTCCTTCTCCTTTCCCAAACTTCTTCCCCACCCTCGAGATCTCTCAGCATCCAAGTCCAGTCCCCAGGACGCCATTAAATGTATTCTTCTGTGCAATGATCCAGGACAATTCTGAGGGGGAAAAGAACACTATCCACATTCAGAGGGAAAACTGTGGGAGTAGAAACACAGAAGAAAACAACTGCTTGATCACATGGGTTGAAGGGATATGATCGGGAATGTTGACTCTAAATGATCATCCTGGTACAAACATCAACAACATGGAAATAGGTTCTGATCAAGGACACATGCAATACCCAGTGGAATAGCTCATCGACTGTTGGAGGGGGGTGGGAGGAGGGGAGGGAAGGAACATGAATTGTAATCATGGAAAAATATTCTAAATGAATTAATTAAATCAAAATTTCCAAGCAAATAAATAGATATTAAAAAGTGGTCTAAAAATAAATAAATAAAATAAATGTATTCTTCCGGAGGTCACTAGGGATTTCCTTAATTACCATGTTCAGTGGGCTCTTCTACGTCAAAGGTCCACTGATTTAGATCAGGAAGAGTCCTGAAAAGTCATCTGGTCCAATCCCCTGGTTTTCTAGAGGAGGAGCCTGAGGCCTGGGAAGGTGAGGCAGTTTGTCTAGAGTCTTGCAGGAAATAAGCATGGGAGGCTTCCCCTGTCTGTCCCCATGACCCCTGTGGACCATGCCCTCCTCCTGATACTCTGCTCTCTCCCAGCCTCCACGAAACTGTTCTTTCCTGTTTCTCCTGCCTTTCTTCGTGGGACCCCTGCTCAGTCCCACATTTCACTTCGATGTAATGGAAGGACAGTCCCTCCCCCAAGGGCCTGTAGCTCCATTGCCCTGTGGATGCCCTGTACTTGTAATTCTCTGACACTCCCAAGATTCCATGATTCCCAGACATAGAACATTCGGGAGAGAGCATGGGTACGACGGGCTTATACTCCAATGAATGGTTTGAGAACATCAAAAGCCCTGCACAATGAACTCATCCACCTGACCATCAGTTGCAAGTCATTCTCTAATAAATACTTCCTTTCTCTCTTTTTTAAACCATTACCTTTTGCTTCATACAGGCAGAAGAGCATTCTGGGCTAGGCCATGGGGGTGAAGTGACTTAGGAAGTGTCTGAGTCCAATTTTGAACTCAAGTCCTCCTTCTCTAACCACCTTGCTGCCCCCTTTCCAGTTTGTTTTTTTAACCCTTATCTTCTGTTTTAGACTCAATACTGAGTATTGGTTCCAAAGCAGAAGAGCAGTAAGGGCTAGGCAATGGGGGTCAAATGACTTGCCCAGGGTCACACGGCTGGGGAGTGTCTGAGGCCAAATTTGAACCCAGGACCTCCCCTCTCTAGGCCTGACTCTCTATCCACTGAGCTACCCAGCTGCCCCCAAGGATTTTTTTTTAAAGGATGTGATTTGTCATTACTAAAAAAATTAAAATGAAACCATCTTGATGGTGAACCTTTGCCACCGGCCACTGGGCTCTCATCTCACTGAGGCAGTCAGGGGCTCCGGGCAGGAATGTGAGATTAGAAGTCAGGAAGGGCCAAGTTGAAGATCCTGCTGCCTCCATTCAGTGGTGTGACCACGGGTGCCTAATTTCTCCCTGCCTCAGTTTTTTTATGTGTAAAATGAGGATAAGAGCGGCCCCTACCTCAGAAAGTGGCTGTGAGTATCCAGTGTGTTAACATCGGTAAATCACTCTGCAAACCTAAAAAAAATAAGCCCTCTATCTAAAGACTAAATAATGAGGAAGATGATGGATTAGTCTGTAAACCGCTGAGAGTCTCCGCCTTCTAGGACGGGAATGGGTTGAACGCCCCTTCCCTTTAACAGGCCTTCAAATCCTGGAAGATAATAATCACATCCCTCGCTCTCTGCCACAGTAGGCCGATGCTGCTCTTGTGCTTTCTTGCCCTTTGTCCCCTTTTTAATATATATTCATTTTCATAATCCCGATGCTGATTAAAAAGGCAATGAAATCTGGTGTTTTACTGCTAACTCTGCAGACACTCATCTGCCAAGTAAGGGACGGCATATACAATAGCTCTGATTATTCATTGCTAATGAAAGTGATGATTTGGAGAGCATCCAGAGGAGGGTGACTCAAGGGCTCAAGAACATGCTTTAGAGGGACCACGTGAAGGAATGGAGAGGGGACAGCTAGGTGGCTGAGGTCAAGACAAGAGGTCCTGGGTTCACATCTGGCCTTAGACACTGCCTAGCTGGGTGACCCTGGGCAAGTCACTTCACCCCCAGCCCTTGCCCCGCTCTTCTGCCTTGGAGCCAATACACAGTATGGATTCAAAGACAAAAGGAAAGAGTAAAAAAAAAAAAGAATGGAGGGTGGCTATTTAGAGAACACTGGGAATAAGCAATAGTTGTCTTTTCCTGTTTATGGAGCGGTCTTGAGGAGAAGGTATTGGAGGGCAGCACAGTAAAAGGTGGGGAAGTTGCTGAGAGGTAGGTTGTGGGTTTGTGTGGGAGGGAACTTCTGGTTGCTGGGCCAGGATGAGCTAAATTTGGGCTTGGTTCCCTCCCATTTTGCCAGTCAGGAGGCTTCTCCTGGCCGCTGGCAAGTCTCCTCCTTTCTCCTCTTATCCAGCAGATAGTAAGGAATTGATAAACCAATTCATACTAAGCACTAATGGATAATAGCAAGGGAGGCTGAGGCAAAGTATTGTGGTAGTGTAGTCCGTAGAATCCTGGATTTAGAGTCAGGAAGATCTGAGTTCCAGTCTAGCTTCATACCTTTACCAGTTGTATGACCCTGGACACATTAATTCATCTCAGCCTCGGTCTATAAATTGGGGATAATATAGTACTTATTTGATACAGTTGTGAAGATCAAATGAGAAAACATGTAAAATGCAAACATTAAAGTGCTAGCTGTTATTCACAGAATCCATGTTACTTTTAACTCTGAGAAATCCCAAATGGTAGAATGTCAGGCATTGGGTGAAAAGTGGGTTATTTGGAGTTTTTGATATTTTGATTTTGTTTAGGGAGGGGGCACATTTTAGAAGTGATCCTATAGTTCTGGCAGCTCTGATTCTCTCTCCTATCCCTGTTGGACTGAGAAAAATCAAACCATTCCTTCACTCACACACACACACACACACACCCCTCTGTCCCCTATATTTATTCACACAAAGCTCCATAGAGGGTAATAGAGAGCAAAGTCAGTTGCATTCCAAATCGTAAGACTTGGGATTTCATACTGGCTAAGATCATTGCTAGTTATTTGATTTTGGCTAATTACTTTATCTCACTGTGCCCTAATTTCCTCATCTGTAAATTGAAGGAGAAATCCTTGCACAACTGACCTCAAAGGCTGGTTGGCAAGTAGAAAGAGTGGGCTGACTTCTGGTTATCCCTCACCAGGCAGGACTGCAGATGTGACCAGAGAAAGGAAGAAAATAGACCAAGTGACCCCCTCAGCACTGCTTTCCTAACCTATTAGCAGGCCTTGTCGCTGCTCTCCCACTCAGTTGGCCCATGGGCTGAACGGAGATTCATTCAACACTAAAATCATGAGCCCAAGAAGGAGCCGCTGTCTTGGGGGCAGGTGTTGGCTGGGGATTAGGAGGATCATTCCCTCTGGTTCAGCCCAAGAAGACGGGTCACTGGGGGATCAATAGCTTTCTGCCACAGACCCCCCAAAGCTGCTTTCACACCCAGATTTCTTTCTTCTCTTTCTTTATGGCTGACACCAACCTAACCCTGACCCTTCCAATTCCTCCCTGGAGTAGTAGGTGTGTCTGCCAATCCTCCCACCCTTCTTTGGAGGCCAGAGTTCAAAAACTTTCCTAAGAAGGGAAAGGAAAGAATAAAATGAATCAAGTTAGGCTAACCCAGGCCCAGAGGCCTGTTTGATCTTGTCTGAGAAGAGAGCAAGCCTCCCTCCACATTCCGCCTCCCTTTGGCTGCTCCCTTCCCCGGAAGCACTTCAATTCTCCCATTTCTTCATGGGCCAGAAATTGTTTGAGGAAAAGCTCAATCTGATTTAGGATTCCTTTGATTCCCACCTCCCTCCTTAGGGTCAAATGAAAAGACCCAAAGGCCCCTTCTAACTCTAAATTCTACAGGACTGTTGCATGCTGGGAGCTAAGATGGCAGAGTAAAGGATGTTCTACTCCTTCCCAGTACCCCCTCAAATTCTATGAAGTTTAAACTCCCTGGGGGTGGGAACCGTTCCATTTTTTAATCTTTGTATTCAGTGACTATTTTTAAACAAACTACATGAAATAAAGGAAACAATAAATGCTTTTTAAATTGAATTTAAATTAGTCATAGGGAGAACTATTGTACAATGTAAGAGAAAAAGTGATGGTCTTAAAGTCTGGACAGACCTGAGTTGATCTCAGCTCTGTTTGCTATTTCGTGGGGTAGTAAGTCATTATATGAATTTCCTTCATCTGTAAAGCAGCAATGATATCTACAGCTAGTGGATGGAGTAGATAGTGGATAGTAGATATCTACAGCCTGGATTCTTTCTGAGTTCCAGTGTGGCCTCAGACACTTTGTAGCCCTGTGGCCCTGGGCAAGTCAAAGAATGGGACACAACTGAAATGGTCAAATAAACGAAAGTGAAAAAGGAAAGACTGAAGAGCAAGAGAGAAGAGGCCATGGCTGCTCAAGTGGGACCAGCAAAATGCAAAGGTGGGATTGGATCTAAGACAGGAAAAGAGATTTAGCTTTGTCATGAAGAGTAGGACATAACTGACATAATGTAGTATTTTATAGAGTTGGGGTGAGGATCAAATGAGAAAACATGTAAAATGCAAACACTAAAGTGCTATATAAATGCTAGCTGTAAACACATACCATAGTTACAACATGCAAAGGCCAGGAGATGACACAAAAAAAAGTTTAGAAACTCAGAAATGCATAAAATATATAATATCAACATTTTATCTTTTAATCCCATAATGCATACAATTTCTTTTTTAAAGTTAAAATAAGTCCAAAGTTAAAGTTTGCAAAAAAGAACACAAAAGCAAAAAAATTATCCACAGATTTTCTGGATTGAGACCCTAACCCCAGAGATGTAGAAGAGACCAGATGTAGAAGAGATCGTCTTCTCTTCTAGATTTCAACTTCCTTTTGGGCAAGGATTGTCTAATTTCAGTTTTATGTGCTTTAAAAAAAAAAAAACACCTTACCCTCTGCCTTATGTATTGGTTCCAAGGCAGAAGAATGGTAAGGGCTAAGTAATGGGGGTGAAGTGACTTTCCCAGGATCACACAGCTAGGAAGTGTCTGAGATCGTATTTGAACCTAAGACCTTCTTTCTCTAGGCCTGGCTCTCTAGCCACTGAACCACCCAGCTACCCCCTTTAGGCCTATTTATTGAATTGAACTTTCTGCCTTCATGCAGGCACAGGCTTCACCCATCCCAGACTAATGGGAGCCTGAATTTTCTTTTTTTTTTTAATTTAATTTAATTTTATTAGATGATTTAGAATATTTTTCCATGGTTACAAGACGCATGTTCTTTCCCTCCCCTCTCCCCACCCCCTTCCTGTAACTGACTCACAATTCTACTGGGTTTAACATGTGTCATTGATCAAGACCCATTTCCATATTAATAATATTTACACTAGGGTGATCTTTTAGAATCTACATCCCCAATTATATCCCCATCAACCCATGTGATCAAGCAGTTGTTTTTCTTCTGTGTTTCTATTCCCACAGTTCTTCCTCTGGATGTGGATAGTGTTCTTTCTCATAGGTCCCTCCGAATAGTTCTGGATCACTGCATTACTGCTAGTAGAGAAGTCCATTATATTCAATTGTGCCACTGTGTATCAGTCTCTGTGTATAATGTTCTCCTGGTTCTGCTCCTTTCACTCTGCATCAGTTCCTGGAGGTTGTTCCAGTTCACATGGAATTCCTCCAGTTCATTATTCCTTTTAGCACAATAGTATTCCATCACCAACATATACCACAATTTGTTCAGCCATTCCCCAATTGAAGGACATCCCCTCATTTTCCAATTTTTAGCCACTGCAAAGAATGTAGCTATGAATATTCTTGTACAAGTTTTTTTTTTCCTTATTATCTCTTTGGGGTACAAACCCAGCAGTGCTATGGCTGGATCAAAGGGCAGACAGTCTTTTAGTGCCCTTTGGGCATAGTTCCAAATTGCCCTCCGGTATGTTTGGATCAATTCACAACTCCACCAGCAATGCATTAATGTCCCAATTTTACCACATCCCCTCCAGCATTCATTACTTTCCTTTGCTGTCATGTGAGCCAATCTGCTAGGTGTGAGGTGATACCTCAGAGTGTTTTGATTTGCATCTCTCTCATAAGAGATTTAGAAAATTTTTTCATGTGTTATTAATAGTTTTGATTACTTTATCTGAAAATGGCCTATTCATGTCCCTTGCCCACTTATCAATTGGGGAATGGCTTGATTTTTTTGTACAATTTATTTAGTTCCTTATAAATTTGAGTGATTAAACCTTTGTCAGGGGTTTTTGTCATGAAGATTGTTTCCCAATTTGTTGCTTCCCTTCTAATTTTTATTGCATTGGTTTTGTTTTTACAAAAACATTTTAATTTAATGTAATCAAAATTATTTATTTTGCATTTTGTAATTTTTCCTAACTCTTGCTTGCTCTTAAAATCTTTCCTTTCCCAAAGGTCTGACAAGTATACTATTCTGTGTTCACCTAATTTACTTATTGTTTCCTTCTTTATGTTGAAGTCATTCACCCATTCTGAGTTTATCTTGGTGTAGGGTGTGAGATGTTGGTCTAATCTCTCCCATACTAATTTCCAATTTTCCCAGCAGTTTTTATCAAATAGTGGATTTTTGTCCCAAAAACTAGGATCTTTAGGCTTATCATAGACTGTCTTGCTGAGGTCACTTACCCCAAGTCTATTTCACTGATCCTCCCTTCTGTCTCTTAGCCAGTACCATATTGTTTTGATGATCACTGCTTTATAATACATTTTGAGATCTGGTACTGCAAGTCCACCTTTCTTCACATGTTGGTTTTTTTTCATTATTTCCCTTGATATTCTTGATCTATTTTTCTTCCAAATAAACTTTGTTATTGTTTTTTCTAATTCTGTAAAAAGGTTTTTTGGTCTTTTGATGGGTATGGCACTAAATAAATAGATAACTTTGGGTAGGATGGTCATTTTTATTATGCTATCTCGTCCTACCCATGAGCAGTTAATGTTTTTCCAATTGCTCAGATCTAGTTTTAGTTGTGTGGAAAGTGTTTTGTAGTTGTGTTCATATAGTTCCTGTGTTTGTCTTGGCAGATAGATTCCTTAGTATTTTATATTGTCTAAGGTGATCTTGAATGGAATTTCTCTTTCTAATTCCTGCTGCTGAAATGGGTTGGAGATATATAGAAATGGTGATGACTTCTGTGGGCTTATGTTGTATCCTGCAATTTTGCTAAAGTTGTTAATTATTTCCACCAGCTTTTTAGTTGATTCTCTAGGATTTTTTAAATAGATCATCATATCATCCACGAAGAGTAATAGCTTGGTCTCCTCATTGCCTATTTTAATACCTTCAATTTCTTTTTCTTCTCTAATTGCTACTGCTAGTGTTTCTAGTACAATGTTAAATAATAGAGGTGATAATGGGCATCCTTGTTTGACTCCTGATCTTGTTGGGAATGCATCTAGTTTATCCCCATTGCAGATGATGTTGGCTGATGATTTTAGATATAAACTGTTTATTATTTTTAGGGAGGTCCATCTATTCCTATACTTTGTAGTGTTTTCCATAGGAATGGGTGTTGTATTTTATCAAAGGCTTTTTCTGCATCTTTTGAGATAATCATGTGATTTTTGTTGGTTTGCTTGTTAATATGGTCAATTATGTGGATGGTTTTCCTAATATTGAACCAGCCTTGCATTCCTGGTATAAATCCCACCTGGTCATAATGAATAACCCTCCTGATCACTTGCTGGAGTCTTTTCTGAATTTTTCTTCAAGTCACCTCCATAACCTTCCTTGGCCATCCCTTGCAGGATCCACCCTACCCAGGTCAGCTGTTCATTCCCTACTCCCCTTATCTAAGCTAGAGTCCAGTCTTGGGACCTGGGCTCAAATCCTCATTTGTGTGACCCTGGGCAAGCCTGCCTCATCTCTGTCCACCTCAGTTTTCCTCAACTATAAAATGGGGAGAATGATGGCCTCCACCTCATACTTGGAAAGCACTTGGTTCCTCCGCACTTGAATGCCTCTGGGCGCAGAGGCTTTGTATTTTTTCTAGACCTCGGCCCCTTACCTATGGAGAACAAATCAGCCCTTTCCTGAAGCCTCATGAGACGGAAGGCTGTGCTCCCTCCCCTGGGAGGCGAGTGATGGGGGTCCTTTGGAGGCTTTAGAAAGGAAGGATGCGGGGAAAGCCGGAGCCTGTAGTCTCGGCTGTCTGGGGGGGAGTTGTCGGAAGCCTCCAGGAGCACATGTGGTTTCCATCAGGAGGCATGGCGCCTCGAGCCTGGCGCAGGAGCCCAGCAGCTCCGGGGAGCCCGGCGGGCCTTTGGGGCCTGGAGAGTGAGTTCGGGTCTGCGGGGGTGGGGGGAAGCGGGGAGCCCGCCTTGGCCGGGTCCCGTCCCCCGCCCCCAAATGCCGGAAATCCCCTGGCAGCGTGCAGCGGGACCAGGGCTCCTCGGGGCTGGCTCGGGAGCTCTGGGAGAGAGTAACCCTAAGACCTCTTAGTCAGTTCCATCCAAGACAAACACGGAGCAGATGCGCTGAGCACAGCCTCTGCGGGAGCCGCGTATTCCTAGGAGGACGGCCTCTGCCCCCGCGGGACCCGAGCGCCTCCTCATCCTTCGGCCAGCCGTCCTCCTCCTTCCCAAAGTAATGCGGCCACACGTGACGCTACTCCCTGGGGACTGACCGGCGGACAGGCGCAGAGTCCACATTCCTGCGGGGAGGAACATGCTGAGTGGGCTGGGAATACATGGTATGGGGATCAGATTCCTGCTTTGTGTGCCTTTAATGCCCATGACAGTTATTAGAATGCACTATTGCCCTGAGAGGTCCTGGGTTCAATTCTGACCCCAGACACTTCCCAGCTCCGTGACCCTGGGCAAGTCACTTAACCCCCATGGCCCAGGCCTTACCGCTCTTCTGCCTTGGAACCAATATTGATTCCAAGATGGAAGATAAGGATTTTAAATAGGAAAGGGAAAAAGAAAGAAAGAAACCGATCTCAGACACTTCCTGACTGTGTGACTCAGGGAAAGTCATTTAACCTCACTGCCTCACCCTTACTGCTCTTCTGCCTTGGAACCACTACATAACAGTGATTTTAGGCGGAAGGTGAGGGGTTTTTAATGCAGTGTATTCTTGCATATTATAGTTAATACCCATCTGTTTCTTGTCATTAGACCCAATCTCCTTGAGGGCAGGTTCTGTGTCTCCTCTAACACTCTAACAGCCTCAGTCCAGCCCCTAGCACAGGGCTCAGCACAGCACAGGATTCATAAAGGCCCAATTGGCTGGAATTTATTCACTAGATGGGGTTAAAAGTGTTTTTGGACGGAGCCCAAATCTCTGTTCTGTCCATTCTTCTTCAGAGGGAGTATTTGGGTCATTAATAAAGACTCAGACAGCCATGGAAAAACAGTCATCCGATTCATGGTGTAGCTCTGTTTATGCTTCTGTTGTGAAAGGTGGCCCTGTGTTAGTTTGAGAGACTGAATGGCTGGGGAAAGGAGGCAGGCCTGGAGATGGGCAGGCCTAGGTGAAAATCTGGCCTCAGATAATTCCTCACTGTATGACTGTGGGCAAGTCATTTAACCCCAGTTGCCTAGACTTTAGTACTCTTCTGGCTTGCAACCTATTCTTAGTATCAATTATAAGACAGATGGGAAGGGAAGGGAAGGAAAGGGAAGGGAAGAAATGAAGGGAGGGAGGGAAGCAGGAAAGAAGAAAATGTAGAGAGAGGAAAGAGAGACAGGAAGAAAGAAAAAGAGAGAGAGGAAGGAAGGAAGGAAAGAAGGAAGGAAGGAAGGAAGGAAGGAAGGAAGGAAGGAAGGAAGGAAGGAAGGAAGGAAGGAAGGAAGGAAGGAAGGAAGGAAGGAAGGAGGGGAAAGAAAGAAGAGAGGGAGGGAAGGGAGGAAGAAAGGACTTTCTTTCCTTTCCTTCCTTCCGGCTTCCCTCCCTCCCCCTCTCTCTCCTCCCTTTCTCTCCTCCCTCTGTCTCTCCCTTCTCTTCCTTCCTTCCTTTCTCCTTCCCTCTTACTTAAAACAGATGACTAATTTTCACAGATGAAATATAACAGAATCCTCTTGTGAACTTTGTAATTTTTTCCTCTACTGTTACATTAACCAGCTGGTCTTTAAATGTGACATATGTGTTTGTGGGCCACATCTATCAGGGGTGCTACTTTCACAGGTAACATCTGCTCCGAGAATATTGAAAGAACACATTACAGGACATTTGTCATTTCACAAACATTTTGTAGTTCTGGATATGAAGGATAAAAGGAAAAATTCCCTGGGATATGAGGAAAGGACGAGGAAGGAAGCCATCTTTCTTCCATTTCCCATTCTAACAGAAAGATGAATCATACATAATACCATTGATTTAGAGCTAGAAGGAATCTTGGAGACCATCTAATACTTCTCCCTCATTTTTTTTAAACCCTTACCTTCCACCTTAGAATCATTACTATATATTGGTTCCAAGACAGAAGAGTGGTAAGGGCTAGGCAATGGGGGTTAAGTAGACTTATCAAGGGTCACATAGCTAGGAAGGGTCTGAAGCTAGATTTGAACACAGAACCTCCTTTCTTTAGCCCTGACTCAATCCACTGAGCCACCCAGCTGCATTCTCTACTCCCTCATTTTGCAGAAGCAATTGAGACTCAAGAGAGGTTAAGGATTTACCAAGGAAAGAGGTTCAGAGAAATTGAATAATTTTCCCAAGATCACATAGCTAATAAGTAGAAGAGCTGGAGTTTGAACCCAGGTTTTCTGGCTCCCGGGTCATTCCTCTTTCTGCTATCCCATGTTGTTATTTTTCAATTGTTTCGGTCTTGTCCAACTCTTTATGACCCCATTTGGGGTTTTCCTGGCACAGATACTGGAGTGGTTTGCCATTTCTTTCTCCAGTTCCTTTTACAGATGAGGAAATTGAGGCGAACAGGGTTTAGCAACTTGCCCAAGGTCATCTAAATATTAAGTATCTGAGATGAGATTTGAATTCAGATCTTCCTGACTGCAGACCCAACACTGTACATTGTGCTACCTAACTGCCTCTTTTTCTCTTATTAATTAATTCCTATTAATTCTGTATAAAACTTTCTTTGCATATTGTCTCTCCATTAGATGGTTAGATCCCTGAGGGCAGGGATTGTCTTTTGCCTCTTTATATATCTCCAGCCCTTAACACAGTGCCTAGCACATAGCAGACACTTAATAAATATTTATTGAGTGAATGAATGAATGGAATGGAATGGAATGGAAAAAGCCTAAGATTTTGTCTCATCCCTGCCCTCTGCTGATTTTTGGCCTTCGTTTCCAGGCTGGTCATGCTACCTCCCAAGATCTGAGTTTACTCATCTATAAAATCCAGGTAACCTCAGAGGTCCCCTGCAGTCTAAAATCCTAGGAAGGAATAGGATAGTCAGAAGGAAATCCCACTGAAGGACTATGTGTAAGGGAAACTTCAGGAGATGGGGGCCCAGGGCAAAAGGAGGTGAAGCAGCATGGGCAAGATAGGGAGGCAGAGAAGGGAGGAAGGAGGACCAGGAGGGAGGACCAGTTTAGAAGGCTCCTGAATGAGGCCTTCATCTGTGCTTCTTATCAAATAAAGGGGGGTAGAAAGGGAAGGAGAAAAGGGCCACGGTTGTAGTTTGGGCCTTCCAAAGACCTTTTGTCTCTTGTTTTGATAAGATGAGAATCATTTAAGAGCGATCAAGAATTTCTCAAAAAAGTAAGAAATTACCTTCTCATGTATTTTAGCCTCTACTCCTTGTTAATAAATCTTTCCTGAGCATGGTAGCCCATATGTTCAGAGATTCAGAACTGCAATAGGGCCAAAGTTGATGGATGTCCAAGCATCCATCCATCTGCTTTCAAAATGATTTGCCAGAACCAGACCTGATGGTTATGAGCATTAGCGTCTCACAAATCAACAGATACTACAAACCAGGGCTTGGTTTATGGTTTTGATGTTTGTCTAGACTTAAGAAAGTGATGGAAAAAAAAATGATAATACTGTAGATCAACCTAAAAGTTTGGGGTTTGAAAAAAAAAAGTTTGGGAGAGCACATTGTTAAACATTTATCAGCATACTCTTGAGTAAGGTCCAGGAGTGGGAGCCCACCAGGCTTCCAAAGGAAGGAAGACCAAGACTAGGTCTCCAACTGAACACATTTCCAGGCTTCGGGAAGTAGACTGGAAGAAATTGAAGCTAAGAGAAAGTATGGAGTGGGAGAATAGGGGAAATTTTCTGGGAAAGTGTGGAGAGATTGGGAGCAGCTTGGTGACTCAGTGGATAGAGAACCAAACCTAGAGAGGGAAGATCCTGGGTTCAGATGTAGCCTCAGATGCTTCCTAACTGTGTGATCCTGGGCAAATCTCTGAACCCTCACTGCCTAAGCACCACCACTCCTCTGCCTTGGAGCAAATACACAGCATTGATTCTAAGATGTAAGGTAAGGATTTTGAAAAGACAAGAAAAGAAAAATCTGGGAGGAAAAGGATCAAGGTTGCCTTAGTAAGGCGAGGAATCACCTCTTCATCTAAAACCAGAGTGAAGGAGGAGACAGCAGGGGAAAATGTCTGAATGATGTGAAATGAGAAAGATGGAAGAATGGAGAACACTCAGCAAATAGTCTTAATTTTTTTTCACTAAGATAAGGGACAAGAGTCTCAGCTGATAGAGGCAAGGAAGAGCGTGCCATGGGAGGCTTAGGGAGAGACAAGAAGGTTTGGAACAGCTGATGTGAAGAGTGGGATAACAAAATGATTATGAACAGAATGTTTGCCTTGCTGTAGTGAGAACCCACCTGAGATTAGAAAACACAAACAAGTATCTGCATAGGCAGGTGGGTTTCATGATTTCTTATACTTCCATTCAGCAATGTGTGTTGGAACAGCTAGGTGGCACTGTGGGTAAAGCGCTGAGCCTGGAGTCTAGAGTCTAGAAGACTCCTCTTCCTGAGATCAAATCTGGACTCAGATAATGGTTGTGTGACCCTGAGCAAGTCACTTCACCCCATTGACCTCAGTTTCCTAATTTGTAAAATGAGCTGGAGAAGTAGAATTGCTTATTGGCTCCAGGAGGGGGAAGGGAAAAGGGGAGGGAAAGAACATGAACCATGGAAAGAAACAAAGGAAGAATTTTTTTAAAAATTAAATAATTCTAGTTGTGGTATAACTGGATTAAAGAATAAAGGTTTTTTTTAAATGAGCTGGAGAAGGAAATAGCAAGCCATTCTAGTATCTTTGCCAAGAAAACTCCAGATGGGGGCACAAAGAATTAGACACAATTGAAATGACCAAATGAACAAAAGTGAAGAAGAGAACACTGAAGAGCTTGAGGTATTAGAGTGATATTTGCAAAAAAAAAAATTACAAATAAACAAAAGTCAAATGGAGTCATGAAGAATCAGACATGAATAAAAACAAAACAACACGTGTGTCACTTGGAGGAAAGAAGACACTCTCTGGGAGTAATTCAGGTTTAGGGTTTAGCAAGAAGTTATCAGTAACCAGACAAGGGGACAATAGATTTGAGGGTTGGGGATAGGGTAGAGTGGATTAATAAACACTTATTAACTGGTTGAGTGAGCTCATTCACAAAGAACTTTGGCAAGATAAGGAGGGGAGGACAATGTAATTGGTGCCCAGAAATGGAAGTCATGGTCTGGGCTGGGGTTTTAAGACCTAAGGAAAGCTGAAATAATAAAAGATTAGGATGAGATAAAGGGATTTTAGAGGTCTTGAACAAGGGGATGTAGCAAGATCAAGAATGGAATCTTCTCTTTGTGGAGCTCAGGTAAAGGAGGAATAAGAACTGGGAACATTAGGGAGCTGAGAGGTTTGGGTGTTTGAAAAGGTATCATTATGGATCCTCAGGTAAAAGAGAAGATGGAAGAGAGAAAGGCTGTGAGACAGGAACTAAACCTATTCAGGATGCCCTAGCTGTCTGGAGGTAAAGGGAGAGGAATAAGCAATGATCTGTCACCTACTATGGACCAAGCACTGTGTTAAGTACTTTCCAAATATTGTCATTGATATAAAAAAATCAAGAAGTGAAAAAGAGGATTTTGCTGAGAGAAAACTGAAGGAAGAGGTAGAATGGGGTAAATTATCTCACCCAAAGAGGCTCAAAAAAAAATACAGTAGAGGAGAGGATTTGGGTGGTGATGGGCAATGCTTGCCATCTTCCTCTCTTTGGAATTGTCTCAGGAAGGGAATTACAACCATACTCATTTGGGTATAGAATCCTAGATTACCCTATTGAGAAGTAGGAGGGATTAAAAAAAAACTGGGGGTAGCAGAAGAGGTGAGTGAGGGAGGCAGGGGTTAAAAACAAAGCACTTCCAAGGAGGGACAGAGTGAAAGGAGAAAGAACAAAAAGGGAAAATAAGATAGATAGATAGAAAAAACTTAATTATCATAACTGTAAACATGAATGGCAAGAACTCACCCATGAAACAGAAGCAGCAGAGTTGATTAAAAGCCAGAATCCTACAAAATATGGTTTACAAGAAACACATTTGAAACAGGAAGACACAGAATAAAGGTAAGAGTCTGGATCAGAATTATATTATTCTTCAGCTGAAGTACAAATATTATGTCATTAGATCTTTATAATAAACCTTTGGAGGTGGATGATGTTATTATTCCCATTTTCTTTACAGTTGAGGAAGCTGAGGTAGATAGAGGTTGAGTAACTTGAAGAGTCTGAGGGTCTGAGGTCAAATTATCATCAGAAAGGAGCCATGTCTCGGAGAGGTACAGGAGATGGAAAAAGTGAGAAAGAGGCCTAAGATGGAAGGAGGTTTAAAATAAAATAAAAAGATGAAAGGAAGTTTATTCATTATGGAGCAGGCAGATTTAGAGGGAGAAGAACACTGTGGGAGAAGGATTAAGACGGTTTGGTGTGAGGTAGCCCCAGGCTAAGGATGGAAAATTCGGTTTGGATACTGGTATTGGGGTTCAGAATCACTGGGATGGGGTGATCGGAGTAGGCTTGCTAATCACTGAAAAACAAACAGTCAGAATTTCAGGAGCTGGAGATTGATGCAAGGAAGCATGAGGTAGACTCCAATAATAAAGAGTTTCCTAAACTAAAGTAAGCAATTGTTATTTCTACCATACAATTTAGCTTTTAATTATAGAATGGCTTAGATTGGAATTGTTTCAAATGCATTACAAGTAGATTAGATGTTCCCTAAGTTCAGGGGTTTTACATTTTATAAAAATCTCTCTGAAAATACTACTATCAATGTTTAGGATCAGTGATTTCATGAAAGACTTCCAGTAGAAGAACTCCCTCTACCAACTCTAGGAACTCGCCCTACCAAATCAATCAATAGGCATTTAAAAATAAATTGTTATCGATGTTGTTGTTGCTGTTTGGTTGTTTTGAGTCATTTCTGACTCTTCATAAGCCTATTTGGGTATTTGTTTTTAACAAAGATAATGTAGGGAGGGGTTCAGTGGAATGAGAGCCCAACCTAGAGACAGGAGGTACTGGGTTCAAATGTGGTCTCAGATACTTCCCAGCTGTGTGACCCTGGGCAAGTCATTTAACCCCCATTGCCTAGCCCTTACTGCTCTTCTGCCTTGAAAGCAATACATAGTATTGATTATAAGACAGAAGGTAAGGGGTTAAAAAGAAAAGAAAAGAAAATGTAGGGAAGGGCAGCTATAGGTGGCTCAGTGGATTGAGCCAGACTGAAAGAAGAAAGATCCTGGGTTCAAATATGACCTCAGACACTTCTTAGCTGTGTGACCCTGGGCAAGTCACTTAACCTCCATTGCCTATCTCTTACTGCTCTTCTGCCTTGGAACTGATACTTGTATTGATTCTAAGACAGAAAATAAGGGTTTTTACAAAGAAAAAAAAAATATATATATATATATAAATGAAGTGGTTTGCCCTTTCCTTTTCCAGCTCATTTTATAGATAAAAAAACTAAGACAAACAAGTCTTTGGCAAGATGGCTTGCCCAAGGTCACACAGTCAGTTAGGGTCTGAGGCCAGATTTTCCTGACTTTTGCCCCACCACTCTATCTACTGTGCCATCTAGCTGTTCTGTTATTGCTATCTTTGGTTTTTATAATACCTACATTTTGGAATGTATCCCTCCCTCCTACTTCCAGGAATTCTTCCTTATAACAAAGTGGGGGGTGGAGAATGGTGATGGGGAAGTTTGTTTTTTTAATTGGAAATTTTAATTTAGTTAATTAATTTAGAATGTTTTTTATGGTTACAAGATTCATGCTCTTTCCCTCCCCTCCCCCCAACCCCATCCTATAGCTGATGCACAATTCCACTGGGTTTTACATGTGTCATTGATCAAGACCTATTTCCATATTATTGATATTTGCACTAGGGAGATCCTTTAGAGTCTACATCCCCATCATATCCCCATCAACCCATGTGATCAAAGAGTTGTTTTTCTTCTGCATTTCTATTCTGAAGTTTAGCAAAATTAACCAACATTTTGAAAAAGTCCAACATGATATGCAGCATTCCACATCCATAGACCTCACCTAGCTAGTGAAAGGGAGCAGATATCTTCTCTGATCTCTTCTCTGAGGCCAAATTTCAACAGTCCTTTATTAAACGCCTACTGTGCATGAATCTATTTGTAAATTCTAAGGAGCTACAAAAAGCATATCAAAGGTTAAAGTGTCTTGACTCAGAGTCACAAAACTAAATTTTAGAGAATTGCCAGAGGTACAAAGCAAATTAAATTATTTGTTCAAGATCACAGGACTAATAAATGTCAAAAATGAGACCTGTCTCTAACAATTAAATTCAGCCAAATTCTTAGAATTTTTGGTAGAAAAGGACCAATGGAGGGGCAGCTAGATGGCTTAGTAGATAGAGTAGCAGGCCTGAAGTCAGAAAAATCTGGCCTCATATAATTACTAGCAGATACTTACAGATACTGACCAGATACTCAGATACTTACGAGTCCCTTAACCCTGATTGCCCAGCCCTTGCCACCCTTCTTAGAAATGATACTAAGACAGAGAGAGAGAGAAAGAGAGAGAGAGAGAGAGAGAGAGAGAGAGAGAGAGAAGGAAGGAAGGAAGGGAGGAAGGGAGGCTCAAGAGATGATCTAATCTAACCCACTTGATTTTTAAATAAGAACATTGAGGCCCCAGGAGGTCTAGTGATTTACCAAATGTTTCACAACTAGTTAGTGAGATTAGAACATTGGTTTTTTTGAGTCTCAGTGCTTTTCCTGCTCAGGAAAATTATTCAGCCTGCTTTGGGAAGGCTATTGAAGGCCTCTCTGTGTGTCTCATGTGGATCCACACAAAAATTGCCACTAATTTTCATTGAAGGTGAACTTGGAGCTCTTGCCAGAAATGCTTAGGTGTCAAATTCATGTTTCCAGAAGGGTTGCAGCTGCAGGCCAATATGAAATGCCCAAAGAATCCAAATTTAGTACTGCAAAACCATAGTGTTGGTCTAATTCAGGTTTATAATGACCACTGAACAAATAGATTTAAACAAATATTGTTACTGGAAGATCCTAGGCCTCTGGTAGAGTTTCAGAGTTACAACCAGAGCCAAAGTCAGGTGGGAATGTGGGACCTTAGTTTATACTGGAGCTGAAGGCCTCCAACCTGGGATTATCATTAGGAGTGTCAAGAAAATCTGCTCTGTTCTCAATCTGGTTCCAGAGAAGCCTAAAGATCTTTGTTTGGCCTACCTATGGAAGCTTGGCAAACCTCGAATCTCAGATTTCTTTATTATTATCTTTTTTCTTTTGAGGCCTCAGGGGTCAAAAGTAGCCACATAGTTGACAAATCAGCCACTCCAGAAGAGACTTGCCTCAGCTGTGATCAGTCATTTTGAAAGGAGGGTTCTTAGTTGAGGATTTATTTTTTTCTCTTTTCTAATGGGTCAGGAATTAAGGATGCTGAAGCAGATGTGCCTTTGTTCAGGCCCAGGACAGCAAATATAAACATCCGGTCCACAAGGACAAGCAGTTCCATCTCCCAAAAGGAATGCACTGCCAGGGCAGAAAGTTGGACAGAGGGAGCCAAGACAAGAGGTTAATTCCACAAAGGTGTTAGCTGAAGAACCAAAGGATGAAGTTAGAGCCTAAGATGATGGAGACAAGGCAAGTGGGATAATAAATAAATAAATTATCAAACAAACAAATAAATGAATGCATAGATAGATGGATGGATAGATAGATAGATAGATAGATAGATAGATAGATAGATAGATAGACAGATGGATGAACAGACAGAGATAAACAGAAAGACAGAGAGAGAAATGGATAGAGAGAAAGAGGATAATGATGGAGGGATGGATAGAGAGGGAGAGAGACAGATGGTGGATAGATAGATGATAGATAAAAGCCATCATCACTCATAGGAGATGTGGGTTTGAATACCACATATGGCGCTGGGCATGTAACAACTTTCTGGGTCTTACCTATAAAATGAAGTGTTTGAATGAGAGCCTAAGGACCCTTCCAGACCTGACCCTATGATCCAGAGAAAGGCAGACCATTAAAGTAGCCCGAATGTGGGGCTTGGAACCAGGAGAGATCTGGGTTTGTATCTGCCTCTGATGCATTCACTTACTATGTAACTCAGGGTAAATCACTTACCTGATCAGGACCTCGGTATTTACCTATTCATCAGGCTGTTGTGAATATCAAATGAGATCATAGTAAAGCACTATAAATTCAAAGTGCAATTATTAATGTTAATTGTTATTATTAATATTATTATCCATGATCATGGGAGGAGCTAGCAGAATTTTGGATAATAAAAATCCAAATATACTTTTTACCCTGTGAGTTCTTGGACAAGTCACCATCTCTGGACCTTAGTTTCTTTCTAAAATAAAAATATTGGACAATTGCATCTGAGGTGCTATCCAGCTCTAACTAAATAACCCTATAACTAACTGCTGCATTTGACTTAGACAATTAGTCATGCATATGTTGTGATTTTTAGTTGTTTGCAGTCATATCTGATTCTTCGTGACCCCATCTGAGGTTTTCTTGGCAAAGATTCTCGAGTGGTTTGCCATTTCCTTTTCCAGCTCCTTTTACAGGTGAGGAAACTGAGGCAAACGATGAAGTGACTTGCTCAGGGTCACACAGATAGTAAGTGTCTGGGGCCAGATTTGAACTAGGGAAGATGGGTCTTCTGGATTCCCCAAGTCTCTTGACAGAGCAATTTTAGTGAATGAGGGTAGGGGGATCAGAGAGAGAGACTATGAAAGTATTGATGAATAAAAGGCAGAAAGAAGCAGAAGCAGGAAGCATAGAGGCCAATAACTTGTGGGCTGGCCATATCCATAGATCAGGATGAGGGGGACCTGAAATGTTTGCCATGGATAGAAAGGGGTGAGGGTGCTTGGGTTGTACATTAATTTCCCTGAGGCAGGCCACGTACAAAGGGATGGATTCTTGGATTCTCTGAGATCCTTTCCAGTTTAAAGATTCTCCTTTGTTCTTATGTGGGGCAAGGAATCACAGAATTACGAAATTCAAGAATATTCCCACGACAATCCTGAAAGACTTATGATGGGAACGCTATCCACCTCCAGAAGAAACACTGTAAGAGTCATCTTTCACATCAGTGTATTAATGATTTTATTTAGGGGGTTGGCTATGTAGGAGTGTGCTCTTACAATAATGACAAATATGGAAGTGTTTTTTACATGACAATAAAAATAAAAATTTTTAATAAAATAATAATATTTCCAAGAAACTCTAGAATCTAAATCCTGGATGAGAATCCAAAGAAGTCCCTTAGTTCATTTCTCTCTTTTGAAACAGGTTCATGGTTCAAATCTTCAAACTCTCATTGTATATTATAAATATAAATGTACAGGTCTAAAAATTAGAAATGTTTGTTATAAGAATTTACTGGAACTGAGCAATAGAAGTATGTGTGCATGATATGGTTCCACTCTTTCATCAAATGATGCCTTCTCTAGTGCAAGATGGGAAGGGAGAGAGAATTTACAGGTCAGTGAGAAACTTGTGTGTATGTACATCATATATGTATACATGCATATATATTCATATATATACATGTATATACATTTTTCATTTACTTTTTGGGTTTTTAATTTAATTTTATTTTTAACCTTTTTCCCATGGTTACACAATTCTTGTTCTTTCCCTCCCCTCTTCCCTCAAAACCTATTTCTATATTATTCATTTTTGCATTCACATGTTTAGAGCATCTCCTAAATAAAGAAAACGTAGATATTTACAACCATCATAGGGTTCAAGATAGGAATAGGGAGAGAGATGACTAGGGATAGGGCTGAGACTAGGGATAGGATCAAGAACAAGGACTAGACTTGTCATTTTATTGATATGAGGATCTCTCAGATGAAGCATCCCTTCCACCAATGGAGATTAACACTTCTACTGCAATTTATAGTTTAAACCAATGGTGCCAAATTAGGGGCCACTAATCTGTACAGGAGGATTCCTGCAGGCCATATTGACTTTAGTTTTATTTATTTATTCTCTATTTTCTAAATTTTATTATTTGTTTCTTTTTAACTTTTTTTACATTTTGAGTTCCCAGTTCTCTCCCTCTCTCCAGTCCCTTCTTTACGGGTTGAGAAGACAAGTAATTGAATATCAATCATACAAAACATACTTTCCATATTAGCCACCGACTTCGTTTTAAAATATCATATTGTCTATGTTTTATTGTTTCTATTCATTTTGTTAAAGTTTCCTCATTTCATTTTAATCTGGTTCAGACTGACTGGAATTTCGTGGATTATATCCTGTTTGATACCTCTGGTCTAAAAGAATTGCCCCTAAGAAATTGCAAGAAGTCACCTAGCCTCTGTGTATCAGAGGGAAGGCTTCTAGATAACTAGGCAACTATCCTAAATTCGCTCAACAAACATTTGCTGAATATAGAAATATGTATTGAATGAGAATCTAGTTGTAACCTATATCAGACTATCCACTGCCTCCAGGGAGGAAGGGAGAAAAGTTGAATTTTAAAATGTAAAAAAAAAAATAAATGGTCAAAGTGTTTCTATAAGAAACAGAAAAAAAACAAAAAACAAAAAAACACCACACACACATTTGCTGAGTGCTAAGTAAAGAAGGGAGGTGGCTAGGTGGCACAGTGAATAGAGTACCAGGCCTGGAATCAGAAGGCTCATCTTCCTGAGTTCAAATCTGCCCTCAGATACTATTGTGTGACCCTGGGCAAGTCACTTAACCCCCATTGCCTAGCCCTTACCACTCTTCTGCCTTGGAACAGATACTCAGCATGAATTCTAAGACAGAAAGAAAGGGTCAAAAAAAAAATCCTTGCAAGGAAGGCAGGAAGAAGTCTGTGAAGGATGAGCGGAAGGCTTGTCTTTGATGGGGTTTTTCTGAATTGAAATGTTCATGCTACCGCAGTGTCCCATTACCACGTACCACTGAGAATTGGCCATCTTTTTCTTAGCAGGAAGTAGATCCTCCTCCATTTAATATTCTTTCCCAATTCTACTTTTCTGCTGAAGCTCATAAAAGATTTAGATTTAGAAAGCGACTTAGCATTCAGAATTAGATAAAACCTATAAATAGACACCCTAATGAAATAGGTTAGTGTCTAATCCTGCTCTCCAAGAGAAATCCACACTTCCCCCCGTGTTACTCCTGGCTGGTGCGTCTCTGCGGGTGTACATAGGTGAAAAGTCTCTGTGGAGTCTGATATGGAAGCACCTACATGGATATGCGAGGAAGGGTGGGCCTCCACCCAAGATATATTTCAGAAATGCCACTCAAAAGGATTTGGCAAAGGATAGGCTGCAGGAAGGAGGGGAGACAATGAGAGCAGCAGCAAGAATCCAAGGTGGTTTTGTGTATTTTTATTTCTTTCCTGGATTTTGGCACAGAAAGCTAGTCTTTCCAAAGGCCAATCCATCATGTATCCCACTTGGAAAACCGGGAACAACCGCCTTTGGTTCCTGAGATGATGGATATTTATTTTCATGGGTAACCTTCCTCTCGGTGGCCTAACTCTTTCTTCCAGGATTTCCAATTATTACACAGGCCTTTAAAAATGAAGGAAAAGAACATTGACTTGACTGGCAGCAACGACAGCCAATAACCACAAATAAATACAAAGCACTTCTCAAAATTAAATCACACTGGACTATGATGATTTATCAATAATAATCAAGGTTAATGGAATCAAAGCCACTCAGACCCATGGCAAGTTAGGGCCTTTCTGAGTAAATTCTGCCCCCTTGTGGATTAAACAAATCTCAATGGACCAACGCAATTGTGAGTAAAAAGGAATTTCCCCAATGTTTAAATCAAGCAGCCCTCGTTGTCTACAGCAAAACCAGGTGAATTCCCACTCTCCAGTGAGCCGGGCCGGCCACTATTGGATCACCTCCAGAACGGCAGACTCTTGATGAACTTCAGGAGGTGGTTCACTCCTGCCTTTTTTTTTTAAACCCTTATCTTCCATGTTGCTATCAATACAAAGTATGGGTTCCAAGGCAGAAGAGCTGTAAAGGCTAGGCCATGGGGATCAAGTGACTTGCCCAAGGTCACACAGCTAGGAAATGTCTGAGGCCACATTTGAACTCCAGCCTTGGCTTGGTTCTTCATCCACTGAGCCACATAAAACTGCTTCTAGATCATAGATTTTTTTTAAACTCTTACCTTCTGTCTTAGAATCAATACTGTGTATTGGCTCCAAGGCAGAAGGGCAGTAAGGGCTAGGAACAGGGTTAAGTGACTTGCCCAGGGTCACGCAGCTGGGAAGTGTCTGAGGCCATATTTGAACCCAGGACCTCCCATCTTTAGGCCTCTCAATCCACTGAGCCACCCAGCTGCCCCCTCTCCTGCCTTTTCTAATTGGTGTTCGGCCCTTCCTTTTATTAAGCCACAATCTCCCCAGCTTGGTTTTAGTTGTGAGGCCAACGATTTTTAGCCTCAAGGAAGGTGTCTGTTATTCTCTAGATGCCCTAAACTAAGGAGAACTAGGTGTTCTGGGTGGCTTTCCAGTGGAGGGTTTATGGAAAGAGAGACCTGGCCTCTTTCCTTCCCTACAGGAGGGGGACTCTGGGGACAAAACGCGCCAGCAAGCACATGAAGAGGTGGTCCTGAACACTGGATTTGGAATCAAGAAACCCGCAGTTCAAATTTAGTCTCAGACACTCCCTTGGGCGGGAGGGCAAGTCGGTAACCTCTATTCGCCTCTGGTTTCTTATGGGAAGGGGTAATAATAGCACCTACCTCCCAGGGTGCGGTGAGGGCAAAATGAGACATCTCTAAAGCACTCTGCAAACCTTCAAGCACTCTATCGATGTGAGCAAGTATTACTGTGACTGTTATTAAAGAAAAGAGGAGGCTTACCAGGAGGTAGGGGCGGAGGAGCCCACGGAGAGATGATGTCCAGAAATAACGAAAATGTTCAAACAAAATCAAAAACTTAATCAAAACTTAAGAAAAAAAGAGAGAGAGAGATAGGTATGTAAACATGGAAAAATATTTTTAAATTTACAATTTAATTTTAATTTTGAAATTAAAAAAAGAAGTAGATCTAGGTAAGAAATAAATATGAATAACATGGAAATGGGTTTTGACCCATGATACATGGATAAGCCAGTGGAACTGCTTGTCAGCTCCAAGAGTGGGGGGCGGGGGGGATCATGAATCATGTAACCTTGGGGAAATGATCTAAACAAACAGCAACAACAACAAAAAGAAATGAAGGGCTTTGAATGCCAAGCAGACTTTTGGATTGGATCCTGGAGGCAATAGGGAGCCTCTGGAGTTTATTGAATGACCCTGACGGGTTGGAAGACGATGAGAGTGGGTGAGACTTGGGATCCCTTGAGCCTTGGCGGGGAGCATCCTGAGAGGACAGGGAAGGGAGAGAGAGTGGCAGAAGGAATAGGATGATAAGAAAGAGCAGAGAAGAGGGAGCTAGCTCATGGCTAAAGGCCCATTTTTTTTTCTGTAAAATAGGAGGCCAGGTACTCCGTGAGGGAGCCATGGGAGGGTTGAGGAGAGATGGAAAGGTGTGGAAGAGTCTCTATGGAGAGTTGATAGAGGAGGGAGAGCAAGATTGTCCAGGAGCCCTGAGGAGGACCCATTGGAAGCTGTATAAATTTCTTCACCTCCAGTGTAAGAGCAAAGACAATAAATCACTAGAATGATTCAAGGGGTGCAATCAGTGAAATACTAAGGGGCTGAGAATTCAGGAGAAGACAATTATGCAGAGTTGATTGATCTGTGGATTGAGAGCCAGGCTAGAGAAGGGAGTTCCTGGGTTCAAATCTGACCCCAGACACTTCCCATCTGTGTGACCCTGGGCAAGTCACTTGACCCCCATTGCCTAGCCCTTACCACTCTTCTGCCTTGGAACCAATATACAGTAGTGATTCTAAGACAGAAGGTAAGGGTTTTTTTTTTTTTAATTAAATAAAATAAAAGGGGAAAGAGTCTAAAGGAACACTAACAGGGAGCTCACTGACTAACTCAAATTTTCAAAGGGATTTACCAGGGATAAAGGCAAAGACCAAGTAACTGAAGATGGATAGGAAAAAGAATAGAATGATCTTGTTTAAAAAAAAAAAACTCCAGAAAACTGATGCTTTGTATGATCTGTAAACAATAAAAAGGACTTTTTCGTCTACACTAGGGGCTAGACAAAGAACGTGGAAAGGATAGGAAGATGGCTTAATGGGATGGGAAGATGAGAATTAATGTCTGAACGGAGACAAGGCAGAACCACTCAATGAAAGTAATATTTTGGTTCTATTTTCTCTGCTTTGGAGATCTTCAGATTAGGAAAGAAAGAAAAAGCATATGAACAGGAAATTGAAACCTATGATCTGTAAGGAGAGTTTTCTAAAGGGTACCCTCAAAGAACTCAAGTCACCAGGCTGTCCTAACAACATCCCTGCATGCCAAAAGGACTGCTAGGTTGGATGGGTATATATTATCTTGATTTCCAAAAAGGAGGCCGGTAAGCTTGATATATTTTAGAATGGATTTTTAGAAAGATGGCTTGTAAGCATTTACAAGGTGATTCTGTAGCAGCAAAAAATAATAAAACCTTTAATAAGGGTATGGATTTAGGGCTAGAAGGGACCTTAGAAGCTATCAAATCCAAGTCCCTCATTTTAGAGGTGTCAAAACCAAGATTCAGAGAGGTGAAGGGTCCTGTCCAGGGTCCCAGAGCTAGTAGGTAGGTAAGGCAAGATTTTAACTCAGATCTTCCTCACTAAAACCAGCTCTTCTTGGGAACAGAGAATATTTTTCTTTTTGATCTTTGTATCCCCAGTGCGTAGAAGAGTGTCTTGGTCATAGACACTTAATAAATTCTCTTTGTTGTAAACAAATTGAATTACTATCTTTGTATTTACCCACACCCTCTCCCTCCCTGCTCTACCACCCAGCAGGGTACCTAACAGATAGACAATAAATATTTGTTCAGTTAAATTAATGAATAATTTCTATAATCATAATGTCTATTTTCACAGTGCACTGATGCTTACAAAGCACTTTACGTAGTTTTTTTATTCTTAACCTGTGATACATAAACTTTATTTCTTTATGACATTTTCTTCCAATTACATGTAAAAATAATTTTTAACATTCATTTTTAAAATTTTGAGGTCTAAATTCTCTCCTTCCCTCCCTTCTCCATCATTGAGAAGGCAAGCAATTTGGTACAGAATGTCTATATGAAGTCAGAAAGACATATTTCTGTATTAGTCATGTTGTGAAATAAAATAGACCAAAAATTTTAAACCATGAAAAAACAAACAAACAATATTCGGGTCAGCTAGGTGGCAGGCCCATAGATGGGAAGTCCTGGGTTCAGATCTGGCCTCAGACACTTCCTAGCAGTGTGACCTTAGATAAGTCACTTAACCCTCATTGCCTAGCCCTTACCACTATGCCCAGACATCTGGCTCCAGGGAAGCACTCATTTCTGCCAGCCTTCTTGTGTCCTGCTGAAGACCATCTTCACTCAACGTCTGGCTTTTCTTACTCTGCATCCTAAGCTTTCTGCCATCTTTCTCATAACAACAATCCATTCTTCTCCAAGGAAAGTGTTCATGATTACATCTCCGAATATTCTCCCCGAATCCCACTGCCCTCAGTTCCCTGGCATCCAGATCACAGCTAACATTAAGAATGGGTGGTTGAGGGGCAGCTGGGTAGATCAGTGGATGGAAAGCCAGGCCTAGAGACAGGAGGTTCTGGGTTCAAATCTGACCTCAGACACTTCCCAGCTGTGTGACCCTGGGCAAGTCACTTAACCCCCATTGCCTAGCCTTTACAATTCCTCTACCTTGGAGCCAATACAAAGTATTGACTCTAAGACAGCAGGTAAGGGTTTAAAAAAATAATAATGGGAGGGGGCAGCTGGGTGGCTCAGCAGATCCTAGGTTCAAATCTGATCCCAGACATTTCCTAGCTGTGTGACCCTGAGCAAGTCACTTAACCCCCATTGTCTAACCCTCACCACTCTTCTGCCTTAGAACCAATATCCAGTATTGATTCCAAGATTGAAGGTAAGGGTTTAAGAAAAATAAAAAAGAATGGGTGGTTGAGGTCTGTGTGAGGCTCAGAGGGTCCTGGTGCCCTGAAAGGAATGAGGCCTGGCCCTTCCATTTAACTCAGGCCCTCTTCCCCTCCTTGGACCTCAGTTCCCCCACCTGTAAGTGAACAGTGGATGGGCTAGATGCTTTTGAAGATTCTTTCTAGTTCTGGTTTTATATTTATTCTGAGATGTTCTCACCATAAGTTGCAGCTTAAGAAATTTCTGCATCCCTTGAGGAACCGGTGTCAACACTTTAATTGGCAATATCATTTAAAAAAAGATCTAATCACAAAATTGGAGGCATTTCAAGTTCTCTGGCTAATGCTGAACCATAACTAACCTCTTGTTACAAAATATTACACAGGAACTCCAGCAGGAATACATTAATGGGTCCACAGTCATTAATTGGTAAAAATAATAATAGAAGGGGGAATCTGGGTGGCTCAGTGGATTGAGCCGGACTGAAAGAAGAAAGATCCTGGGTTCAAATATGACCTCAGACACTTCTTAGCTGTGTGACCCTGGGCAGGTCACTTATCCCCCAATGCCTAGCCCTTACTGCTCTTCTGCCTTGGAACCAGTATCCAGTATTGATTCTAAGATGGAGGGTAAGGGTTAAAAGTAAAATAAAATAATAATAATAGTAACAATAATAATAGCTGCTAACATTTATATGGGGCACTCTAAGCTTTGCAAAGCACTTTGATTTGTCCCCTCCCCACCGCACACGCACGGTGCCTCGGGAATGGCGCCCGTCTTCCTGCTTCCGCTCTGTCCCCTTCCGCATGGTTCCCAACAGGACCACTTCCCTCACCAAAAAATCACGGCTTCCCGCGGCTGCCCAATTGATGTCGGAATTCAAAAACCTACACAATCTGGCTCCAGCCTCCATTTCCCGTCTTTTCTCATCGTGATCGCCTTCACCTACCCTGTGTGCCAGGCCCATGGGCAGACCAGCTGCTGCTCGCGGCCTCACCCTGCTCCCTGACCCCGGACCTCCACCCGCGCTGTCCCCTTGCCTGTCAGGGACTCTTTCCCGACCTCCGTCTCCCTCCCCCTGAGAAAGACCTCTTCTATCAAGATCTAAAGCAGAGCCTTTCATAGAGTGAGCATTTAATGGGCGTTTGTTGGGTTTCATTGCAAGCCTTCCCCAATCCTGCCTTCTTCCTGGTCTTCTCCGAAAGCACCATCTCCCTCCTGACCTCAGCTGCGGCCTCCCAAGATGTGTGACCCAGGGCAGGACACTGCCTTTCTCAGCACCTCCCTGCCTCGTCTATAATGGGGGGGGGAGTGGGAAGAGAAAGAAATTCTATGTTGGATAGATGGATAGATAGATGGATGGATAGACAGACAGACAGACATAGATGATGGATGGACAGATAGATGGATAGATAAAAATAATAGATGGATGGATAGATGGACAGAGAGATGGATAGATAGATCAATGATAGATGGACAGATAGATGATAGATAGAGGGATGGATAGATCGATAGATAGATAGATAGATAGATAGATGATAGATAGACAGATGGATAGATGGATTGATAGACAGACAGATGGACAAGGAGGGATGGAAGTAGGTGGATGGAGAGAGAGGGGAAGAGGGAGAGAGAAAAAGAGAGAGGGAAAGGGAGGGAGAGAGAAATGATGATAAATAAAACAAGGCGTTTGATCTCAAAAGCTCCTTCCATTGCTAGATCTTTCATCTTAGGATCCTTAAAATTCTTATAGCATTTTGCCAGGAGCTGTCACACAGTTACAGGTATTTGGACATGTATGTGCTTTATCCCTCCCACCATATTAGAAGCAGACTGGATAGAGGGCAGAATCTGTGTCAAATTATTTCATGGTTACAGGCCAGTGCCTCACATATAATGGGCATTTGATAGGCATGTATTTTTTTATTTGATATGCATTTATTAAACTGAATGGAGGGAGAGAAGGGGTTTCAAGGGTATCAGAAAGACAGCAAGCTAGAGCAGGAAGTTCATGGGTCTTAATTGCAGAACAATGGAATTGGGAATTTCTACTCTAACACCTATTTGTTGGGCAGAAAGGAAGCAATTGTAATCACACTCTTTACTTTGCAGGTTTGTTTAGAGCATCTTAGAGAGAGAGATCACAAATGTATATATATGATATTTATATATATCATGTATGATGAGAACGTATACAAAAGCCCTCTGTAACCATAAATATTCAAATGCATTAGCTATGATGACATTTTTATATGATGAAGATATTTGTTTTGCCATACGTACACCTTGCATTCAAGGCCCTCCTAATGCACTGGCAGAATAGGCACATTTCAATAAAATAGGGAAATATGATAATAAATTCTAAATAATAGAGAAATATAATCATTTCCGTACAATACAAGGAAACCTCTTCCCTCCATCTCCCAGACCAAAAATATTTTTAGGTGGCCTGTTAGGGGCATCTGGAATTCCTTCATTTTCATTTCTTTGAATCTGGAACGCTTTTCATCTTCAAAGAGCCTCCTATTAAAATTCAGACCTTTTTCACTCCAGGCCTGAGATTTCATCTTGATGGAGAAGTCTCTGGAAATCTTCTCTCAGGTAACAGAACCAACAGCTCTGTCCGGTGGGCTCTCAGAGCCCACCAGGGTCAGGACGGGCAGCCCACGGAGCGTTGGATACGGCCTAGAAAGGAAACACAAAAATTGGAGGGTACAGAGTGGAGTGACTGAGGGAGTGAGGTGTTGTCGAGTCATGGCTGATTCTTGGTGAATGTAGAATTTAAGAGATTTATCCCAGATCACACAGTGGCAGAACTGGCTTTGACTACAAATCCAGCATCCTTCCAGACACTTGTAGCCGTGTGAGTGACCCTGGATAAGTTTCCTACCTCCAACTGCCTAGCCCTTTGGGCTTTTCGGCCTTGGAACATATAATCATCATTTTTAATTTTAAAAAAAAGTAAACATTGTTTTTTAAGTTCATGGCTGTCCCTCTGCCTCTTCTGAGGAGGCCGGACCAGCCCCAAGCCCAGAAGGAGCCTCCGAGCACTGGCAAGCCTGGAGCTTGTCTGGGGATCTAGGGCCTCTCTTTGAAGTGAGCCTATTTCTGGGGCGCAGTCCCTCCAGCACCCAGAAATGTGGGAGCAGTGGGTGAGTGCAGAGGAAGGAGGCGTCGCTCGGGCTTTAGGAAGACTGGCTGGAGAAAGGCATGTGTGGTGACTCTCCTGGATTTCCTAAACATACAACAGGAAGGCCTTTCCCCCAATTAAAACCATGTGTCATGGCAGGTCTGGATAATTGAGCCTGTGATTCCCCCTAGTGGACCAGGGGTGCATTTTCCACACTTGGTTTTAGGGAGCACCTACAGTGCCTGTGGTAGGGGCTACTTTCTTTCCATAAAAGGTTCTGGTTTCATGTTTGAAAAGTACAACTGCTCAGGTACAAAGCCGGGAGAAATGGCCTACTTCGTAGGTTCTCAATCGAATCTCCAATGAACCTGGCCTCCATTTCCGGATTGTAAAATGGGCCGAAGAAGATCCTGCCTCTCAGAGCTGGAAAGGCCCTTAGAGCTCCTCTAGCCCCACTGGCTGCCTCCTACAGAGGAAGAAAAGGAGACCCACAGAGTTACCAGAGCATCATTTTTTTAACCCTTCCTTTCAGCTTAGAATCAGTACTGTGTATTGGCTCCAAGGCAGAAGAGTGGTAAGGGCTAGGCAATGGGGGATAAGTGACTTGCCCAGGGTCACACAGCTGGGAAGTGTCTGAGGCCACATTTGAACCTAGGACCTCCCATCTCTAGGCCTGGCTCTCCATCCACTGAGCCATTCAGCTGCCCACCCCTACCCCCATTCCCCCACTAATATAATTTCAAGGAAACACTTCTCTTTTTTTTCTTACGATTTTTTTTAATCTGGTCAATTTCGAACATTATTCCTTGGTTACAAAAATAATTTTCTATTCCTCCCTCCCCTCCCGGCCCCCCTCCCGTAGCTGACACACAATTCCACTGGGTATTGCATGTTCCTAGATCAGAACCTATTTCCATATTGTTGGTATTCACACTAGGATGATCATTTAGAGTCTACATCCCCAGCCAAATCCCCCTCAACCCGGAAACACTTCTCTTTGAGACTTGTCTAAAATAAATTAACAGCAACTATATGAAGTTTTCCAGAAACTAGTACTATGTATTGGTTCCAAGGCAGAAGATTGATAAAGGCTAGGCAATGGGAGTGAACTGACTTGTCCAAGGTCACACAGCTACCAGATGTGATTTGAAACCATCTCATGATATTTTGAATTGCTAAGTAAAATATTCATTTAAATGTTTTTTTTTTTATTTTAAGCAATTTTTTGAAGAAATAAAGAAACAACACATTGTCTGACAGGTCACGTGCTGGCCTTTTATTTTATCCATTGGCCATCCCCAAATACCCAGAAATATGTGCATCCTAATTGGAGGGAATGTGCAGAGATTTCGTGAAAGGGACAATTTGGCTCTCTCCTTAGTAGACTTCCCATTTTAAATGGACAAGCATAGCCCAACCCGGGGCCTTCTGAAGCAAGGGCCTTTATGTTAAGAGCTCTTGGGCCTGAGAATCAGGCCGGGGCCAAAACCCAGAGGATGAGAATTTTCACCGCTAGGGGGCGCCATGTTTACACCTTGCCTGGGACACACCAATGGCTCCCTCTGGCCCTGGCCAGATCCTTGAGCCGTGCCTGTTCATGCCTTGAAAAAAGGATCAAAAATCTCCAAATGGCGGGACGGGAAGGAGACAATTTGGATTTTAGAATTTCGCAAAACGTTTGTTGAAAATTGTTATTATGTGTAATTGAGAAAATTAAATATCTTTGAATTAAAAAAAAGATTTGAAAATCATACCCAAGAGGACTACCGAGGATTGAGGTTGATATTCCTTGTCCACACACTGTAGGGTCAAAAGGACCTCAGAGCCATCTGGCCCAACCACTTCATTGTACAGATGGGGAAACTGAGGCTCAAGAAAGTTAAGTGAATTGCCCATGGTTACACAGGAATAAAGATTAGATGAAGAAGCTGAAGTTTTTTGGGAATTTTCCAGGAAAAATAAAATGTTGAATAAAACCAGATTGACCTAAACACCTACTTGGGAAGCATGGTAGCACAGTGGATAGAGCACAGAGCCTGGATAGAGCACAGGAAGGCCTGAATTCAGATACAGCCTTAGACACTTACTAGCTTTATGGCCCTGGGCTGGTAACTTAACCCTGTTGGTCTCAGCTTCCTCATTTGTCAAATGAGCTGCAAAAAGAAGGGCAGCTGAGTGGCTTCGTGGATT